>NC_067147.1:50172826-50310352 GCF_903995435.1 Acomys russatus
TGGGCCCAGCTTAGTTTACCCTGTAGGTCTTCTTGTGGTATCCTTGAAGCCTCCAGCTCGCTCTCTCCTTCCCCCCACTCTTCCACGAAACTCTCTGAGCTCGACGTACTATTTGACTGTAGGTTTCTATATCTGTTTCTATCAGCTGCTGTACGAAGCCTCTCACAAGTTATGCTAGGGTCTTATCTACAAGAAT
Organism: Acomys russatus; assembly: GCF_903995435.1. Classification (NCBI taxonomy): domain Eukaryota; kingdom Metazoa; phylum Chordata; class Mammalia; order Rodentia; family Muridae; genus Acomys; species Acomys russatus. The sequence goes on from NC_067147.1 coordinate 50,173,023, forward strand.
AACAGAGTATCTTTTTTTTTTCCTTTTTTATTATTTTCTTTTTTATATATACATTTATATTATTACACATATATACAATAAACTACCCACAGCAAGAAGAACCATGAAACAATCAGGAATTATGTAAGTGTTGCATTCATAGTGTTTTGGCTGTATGTATTTGGCAGCCTTGAAGAAAATATCTTTCCTATCTCGGTGCATTTATCACTAATAGTGATAGAAGTTGGCTCTCTCCCATGAGGTGGGTCTCAAGTTGGGCCAGTAATTGATTTGCCATTCCCACAATCTCTGCTCCATCTTAATTCCTAGACTTTTTGTAGGCGAGACTAATTTTGGGTCGAAGGTTTATAAGCCATTACTCTACAAATATTAAAAATCCTCTTTAGCTTGTTCCTACTTTGGTTTTCTTGGTTGTCAGATTTACTCCTAAACCAGTAACATTTACACTTTCATATTTGCTTTCATTGAGCTATAGGAAATAACTTCTGACCTTATTGTTAAGATAAAAAAAAAATGTGTATCTATGTAAATCCGGTTGCTAGTTCCAAGGTTCTAGGATTTTAAAAGTAAGTAAGGATGGTTTACAGTTTTGAAAGAATAGAAGAAATAGTAAGCATCCATGTTTTGGTTAAACCTTCTTTGCTTTGGAGTCAGTATCCTATGGCATGGGTCAGGCATGAGGACTCTGCTTTACTGCAGAACTCTTGAAAAGACTGAGGGTTTTTTTTGCTTCTTTAGAGGGGAGTAGCATGTGGTTTCTTGTCCTAGAAAGCACTTCTCTGCCAGGATCAACATGTAGGCTCTCATTGATAACTCATCCGGAAGCTCACCAATCACAGGCAAGAAAATGCTATCAAGTATTTACACTTCTTTGATGTGACAAACGTCAGAAGGGATGATTCAGGACCACACAGCGGAAGAAACATGACCAATAGAAATTCCTCATTGTCAAGAGTTTACTGTTAGTCTTTTGCAAAATATTATCTGACTTCCCTTTCATTCTGTTTTGGTCTCTGTATGTAAGGGCAGAACTGTGGAGCTGGGGAGGTGACTCAGCACTAAAAAGTACTTGCTGTTCTTGCATAAGGCCACAGGAGAAGTTGCTAGTACTCACCTGGCAGCTCCATCCCTAATGCCAGTCCAAGTCAATACTCTGCCCACATCTGACCTGAGGAGGTATCAGGCATGCATATAGTGCACAGATATCCATGGAGGCAAAATGCCTATAACCATTAACAACAACACGCAGTTGTATCATGTTTCATCACGCCTAGAGCTATAGCCATGAGGAGGTGGGGTACTTTATTTCTACTGAAAGCCATGTGATAAGACTAATAACAATTGCTATATATGTATATTAATCAGTACATTGTAGTATGGAGTAAACTTACAATCAAATTCATTCCCCATTGCCAATTATTCCAGAGACACTGTCAGTAGAGCAAAGCGACAGCCTACAGACTGGGAAAAGATCCTCACCAACCCTACATCTGACAAAGGTCTAATATCCAAAATATATAAAGAACTCAAGAAATTAAACACCACCAAACCAAATAACCCAATTGAGAAACGGGGCTTGGAACTTAACAGAGAATTCTCAACAGAGGAATATCACAAATGGCTGAGAAACACTTAAAGAAATGCTCAACTTCCTTAGTCATCAGGGAAATGCAAATCAAAACAACTCTGAGATTCCATCTTACACCCATCAGAATGGCTAAGATCAAAAATTCAAGCAACACCACATGCTGGCAAGGATGTGGGGAGAGAGGAACACTCCTTCATTGCTGGTGGGAATGCAAACTAGTACAGCCACTTTGGAAATCTATCTGGTGTTATCTCAGAAAACTGGGAATAGGGCTTCCTCAAGACCCAGCTATTCCACTCCTTGGAATATACCCAGAAGATGCACCAGCACACAACAAGAAAATTTGCTCAACCATGTTCATAGCAGCCTTATTCATAATAGCCAGAACATGGAAACAGCCTAAGTGTCCCTCAGTAGAAGAGTGGATAAAGAAACTGTGGTACATATACACTATGGAATACTACTCAGCTATTCAAAACAAGGAATTCCCAAAATTTGAGGACAAATGGATTGAGCTAGAAATGATCATAATGAGTGAGTTAACCCAGAAGCAGAAAGAGTCAAATGGTATATACTCACTTATATCTGCATACTAGCCTAAGGGGCATGTCCCACGAAAGCCTTCCCTTACCAGGAAACTGGGACAGAGGGGAGGACATCCTATTGGGACTCTAGATGAGAGAAGCATGGGAGAATAGCAAAGTAGAAGGATCCAGAGGGTCCTAGAAACGTACAAGTAGAACATTACGATAGGCAGATTTGGGCCCAGGGGTCCCACTCAAACTAAGGCACCAGCCAAGGACAATATAGGCGGTAACTTTTAAACCCCTACCCAGATCTAGCCAATGGACAGAACATTCTCTACGGTTGAGTGGAGAGAGGGGTATGACTTTCACATGTACTCTGGTGCCTCATAGTTGACCATGACCCCTGGAGGGGGAGACCGGGTGGCACTCAGAGGAAGGATAGCAGGTTACTAAGAAGAGACTTGATACCCTATGAGCATATACAGGGGGAGGAAATCCCCCTCAGGAACAGTCATAGGAGAGGGGAATAAGGGGAAAATGGGAGGGAGGGAAGAATGGGAGGATACAAGGGATGGGATAACCATTGAGATGTAACAAGAATAAATTAATAAAAAAATTTTAAAAATAAGAAAAAGAGTGTAATTTTATATTAAAATTTGCATACAAGTATTTCCAGATGATTCTACAAACTTGAAAAGATCTCAGATGCCCCTCAGTGGCAGAATGGCTAACCTAACTGTACTACATTTATACAATGTGATGGTGAATAACAAAGATGTAGGAAACATTGGAATGCACAACTTGATGGGCTAGGCAGTTTCACTCAGTTCCCAAATGCTGCCTATGTGTTGTTACATATTGCAAGATTACTGAAATAACAAGGTTATAAAAATAGAGGGAAATCAGGTTAGTGTTTGTCAGTGGTTAAGTCTCAGGAGGTAGGATTGTGAGATCCTTGTGCATGGATAACGCAATCTTGAAAGGTGGGAGTTTCATAAAACTACAGTTAGGAATCTAATTACAATAAACACTTGAAGTTGAGCAAATTCATGCAAACAAAGCCAGATTTCTTAGCAGGTCTGTATATCACACCAGTGCTGACACCATGATATTGTGCTGAGCCCTATACCACAACTTTTAAAATTATCAGTAGTTTTGTGAATACTTAAATACAGTATTCATAAAATAGTGTATATATATGTGTGTGTGTATATATATATATATTTGGTACTTTTTTCTTTCTAAGGCCTCAGGTGATCTTTGTAAAGAGATTTATGGGATTTAACGTGGAGCTGGGCCTGCAGAGTGTTTCCCTAACACATACAATCCCTAGGTTCAATCCCAGCACTATGTATCCTAAGCACAGTGGGGTGCTCCTGCAATTCCAGTGTATGAAGTGGGAAATGTGTGCAGGAGGATCACAATTTCAAGGAGAGTCATGTCTACACAGCATGCTTGGATTCAACCTGGTAAAGATGAGATTCCCTTGTTGGTTTCTGTTTTATGTCAAGATGTTCTGCCCCATCTTTAGAGTCATAGTTTGCTGTGTATTTTTGGAAGCCTATATTTCTGCTGTGAACCTCGTTCTTTGTTGGTCTATATAGATCTAAACTGGGTTATGTTGCCATTTTGGATTAATGTTTTTTTGTATGGGCTGAGGAGTGCTCACAATCTGCTTCACTCGCCTTCATGTGTTTGGTTGTGTTAGGTTTGCCTTCGTCCGCATAATCCTTAGCTTGAATTTTCCCATTTGTCCATAAGCCACAGTGGTGACAATTTGAACAGGAGTGCTTTCTTTCTCTAAGTAACTACGATAAATTAGGACACTGGACCTCCCTACCCATGTGTGTAACTTCACATTGGGATTCTGACGCATTACAACCTGTATTCAACAGTCCCTAATTCACATTTATTTTACATTGTTGTAGATGTAAAATAAATAGCAGAAAATTCACCCTCCTCGTGTGTTTTGCTTATATGTAAGCAAATTTCATGTTTGAAGTGCCTTTAGCAGCAAGAAGAGGGCATTGAATACCCTGGAACTGGAATAATGGTGGTTATAAGATACTATGTTGGTTTCAGGAACCAAATCTGGGTCATCTAAAAATGCTTCCAATGCTCTTTAAGAAGGCACGAGTCATTTTACAGGCCCCCAAAACACCATAAAACATGTTTATTATATTTAAAATAAGAAAATTATTCTAAATCAGATACTACCTGTAAAACTTAAAAGCTTGACAGAACTGAACACACACACACACACACACACACACAATCAAACATCTATACTAATCACATTTAAATTCATAAGAAAAACTAAATAAGTGGCTTCTGTGGTAAGACACATGCAAGTACATGCACACACACATAAACACATATACATATAAGTACATGCACACACACATAAACACATATACCTATAAGTACATGGTATGTGCATATCTGTGCATCAGACGTAAACCTTTTTCGTGAGTAAGTTTATGTCTGTCTGTGTTCACAGCTTCAGTCACTGTTTAATGCACATGAATAGAATCACCCGGGAATACGAAACAACCCTGAGAATACATATTAACTATAAAACTGGGCAAGTGCAGAAGAGAAAATTGATGCCTTCTCTTTGGGTAATCATGATTTGAAAGCAAACAGAAGGATAAAGATTCCCCCATTGCAAAAATAATGAAAAACAATAAAATATTAAAGTTAAAAAGTATCCCAGCTATTGAATTATCGACTTTATTATCTAAAGGAAATTTAGTCCCATTTGGGAGGCTAGTTTCTCATTTCAGACCAGCAATATCCAGCTTACCTCCCTCAATCCTCAGGTTCCATCGGGGGCATAGTATCCTAACTCGGTGAAGTAAGGAAACCCTACTGTTAGAAATTTCCTTCACTTTGTTGCTCATACATAGACTGAGACCATGAGACAACTAAAATACAGTGTGTTCCACACCAGGCATAACTTCTTGGTGGAACAGTGAGATGCAGTTAGACACTTATTTCCTGGATATTAAGCAAACATTGAATTTGTCTTACTCATTGTCCAGAGACCATTTTATGCAGAGCCGATGAATTACCACAGTGTTAGTGCGGAGGACTGAGAAGATTACTGGACACCAAACCCCTGCCCATGGTTATCTCTCCAAACATGGCTGCCAGTATAGATCAATTTCTAGTTTCATTTTTTTAAGGAGTCAGTATAAAGTTGGTGTGTGTTTTCATTGTAACACAGTTTGGGGAAAGTAGAAGCTGATATTTACAATTCCTTTTTGCGTTATCAGTCATAGAATGTCATGGCGGAAGGATCACAATCAGGCCAGACACTGGGTCATGTGATGTTGAGCATATTGGCATGAGTTTCATCTTTCCTGAAATGATTCTTGAGGAATTTGTGGATGGTCACATGTATTAATTGCTAGTGTCTTCAGTATTTTTGAATAATCTTAAATAATCCAACATTGAAAGATTTTAAAAATATTCTATTTTTTTAAAAAAACACATTCGAGGCATTATAATCTTGGAGTATCTTGATATTTTAGACTTTAGATTTTAATGTAATTGTAAAAGCACATTTTCTTAGATTGAGATGAAAATAAAAATTTAAAAACATGCATATATAAATCAAATGTAATTAGATCACCCCAAATATAATTAAGAACAGTAAATCAAAGATTGGGGTTAAACATAGTTTTACTTTTTCTAGTACATATGCAACTAAGGGTTTGCTTATGCCAGACAAGATTGCTCTACTCCCCTCCCCCCCTCTCTCTCACAGACACACACACATAGACACAGACACACACACACACACACACACACACACACACACACATACGTGCACACACATTCAGATCCTTAATTTTATTTTATATTTGCCTTGTATTATGTTTTCAACCTATACTATTTACAAATTTATCTGTAGTTCCTGATTAAATGAATGTAAGAGTCTTACATTCTAAAATATCATAGGACGTGTTCTCCGTGGAAACAGGAGTTGAGAATTCGTCTTTAACTCGTTTTCTGTTCCAAGGAAAGAGAATTGATGTGTTAACTTCAACTTTTATGTGATACCCATCATGATACACTCTAAAGAGTGATTGATTTCTTTTTCAATGCCCAGTCTTGTGCTTTAAACTCACGTAAAACCATTTCGATTTCCAGCTCCTATCTGAGTAACTTGCCAAATCTGATCAGGTTTCAAAGACCGAGGAACTTCAAAGAAAAGGGGTTTACAGATGAAAAGACACAAAAATACTATGTTATGTATTTAATGAAACAGTAATGGTACAGTGAAAAAGGTTACCATCAGCAAGATGATGATCCAAAGAAAAGGTTGAATTTACTTGATCTGCAAATAAAATCTAATTTATTTTAAACTTCCCCATTACAATGTGTGACCAACTCATATGAACAATATGCAAATCTTAGATTTTGTAAAATCATTTAATTTTTATAAATGTATATTTATAAATGTATGTTTATTTTTATAAGCATATATTTATAAATGTATATTTATAAAGTCTTATAGATGTATATATTTTTATGTGACATCAATTTTTATCAGGACAGTGAGTTATATTGGAAGATCAAATTATTAGTGAAATACACTGATCTCAGTTGTTCTAATAATACTAGATGAGGCCATGGATAACTGTTGAATGAGTGTGGAATTGTATGTATGTGCAAGTGTGTATGTTTATGTATGTGTATGCACCTGCATATGTGCATATGTATTTGTATGTATAGGTGTGCATGTGTTTGAGTGTGCATATATGTCTAAGTATGTAGCTATGAGAGTGATTGTACATATAATAGGGATGCTGTGCTTGTTTATGGTTGTATGGGCGTTACTCTCTCTCTCTCCCTCTCTCTCTGTATGTATGTATGTGTGTGTGTGTGTGTGTGTGTGTGTGTGTGCATGTGTCTCTGTGTGAATACATGGGTGTGGCATGTGTCTGTGTCCACCTGTATGTGTAAAGTTTTATTTAGTATCCCTGTACCAAGAATGCATATGCTGCTTGTTCAGAAATATCAGTTTGGTCAGAATCAAAACTATTTTCTCCTACTGTTCTTGGAATTAAGGACATACTACCACACTATGTTCCTTTGTGTCAAAATGTGTAGAAATCAATTTTTTTTATAACAAAACTATGGATTTGTGGAAAAACCTAAGTAAGAAGCAAGGGTGACTGAAAAAAAAAAAAACCCTGCAGTTGATTGAGAAAGGGGAAGTCAAGAGGAGGCAGACAGTCATACTCTGTTTTCGCAGGGGCTCTCTTCAGCCGTGCAGTAGCATCTGTATTGGCCCAGAGACAAATATTTATTAAAATCCTCAGAAGACACTGAAAAGACTCACAAGCCAATTTTTGCCTCAAAATCTTTCATTGCACTGAAAATATGTTCACTGCGTAATATAATATCCAACGTGTGTAAAGGTCTACACGTGTAGCCAGTATGACGTTACTGCAGCACCACTTGTAATTTATATGGTTTTACTTTACAGAAAAACAAAACAAAACAAAACAAAACAACCTACAGGTTACATGAGAAGAAACATTAACAGTTAGCTATGACCAAGACAAGATAGTATAGGTGACTGTTTTCTGAAAAATTAGTCATTTCAGGAATCTATTTTTGACGGAGGTTGATGCATTGAATGAGAACAGTTTTATATGTGGTAGCAGAGGAGGAATAGGGTAATCGCCGGAGACAGAGCCTGTGTTTGGAGGACCCTCTTAAAGCCAGAATGCTGATATATATTCTAACATTTGTTGTGTCCAGCACAGTGCTGGTCGCTGGTCATTTATGTCAGTGATGGCACTACTAGTGCGGATGTGCTGATGTCATTTTGAGGTGAAACAAAGACCCACCCTAAGACCAGCATCAGCGTGAAACATCCCAGAAGCCAAGAAATAGAACATTTCTTTTACAGCAGGACATGGTACACAACCAGGAAATAAAGCGGTTTTTGAAAAGTCTAGGATTGTTACTCAGACAAATTTTCTTCTTAAGTAGTAAATCGGGACCAAAATTTCCCTACAGTGTTTTCATCACAATTTAGCTACTGCACAGCCTCATGTTGCCATTTACAATTCCCTGCTTGCATTTAATATTCATGCAATATTGAATTAAATAAAAACCTGGAGCTTGTTCGTTTGTTGTGTATTTCATAGAAGCTGCATAGAGTTCAATGGAATATGAAAACATACACTATTAAACTCATCATGAGCAAAGCTACCCACAGGTAGGCCACCCTGGGAAATAAACTTTCTTTTCAGGCAACATTTTTCTTTTCTTTTACCAACTCCTAGTTGTTTTATTTCATAAACTCAATGTAGCTGGTTTTGCGGGGGAGAGGGAGAGGGGGGACGGCGGAGGATCTAAAAGCACATTTCTCTATAGATTCCACATTTCACCAGTGAAACACGTGTTATACATTGTTCTCGTTACTTCAAATGTATTTCCACAGTTTCATTATCATTAGTTTTAGTTTCTTCTCCCCAGCATAAAGAACTTCACTGTTGCCTGAGACTGTAATGTGTGGTTTTGCCCCCTTTTATGCTACTATTCCATTAGAAGTTATTTGATGTTAAAGTAAAAATGTTCCCACTCTATGTGTGACTGTTTTTCTAACTTCTTTCTGCGTAAGAGATTGAACAGTAGTTTGGTCTTTTCGGAGAGGTGAGCACCTTCACTGTTTGGAGAGGGTGTGAATTCTCCCTCTCATCTTCAATTCGTTTTCAATACTCATGACCAGTAGGTTCTCGCTTTCTTCTCCTCTGATTTTCAATAGTGAAATAAAGCCAGAAAAAAATCTAAGAACTTTCAAGACCTTCGAGAGACAGTGGTTCTAAGTGGTCAAGCCTCAGACCAGGATACAGGGAGAATGACTAAGGGAAAAAAGGCAGCAGTATAAGAGTAACGAAAAAGGAAGTGTAAGAGTGGGTGGAGGCTCAGCTTTTGTGGCTCAGGAAGAACAGCAGATGTCTTTGTCCCTTGAACGTACAATAGCATAAGGAGCAGTGAGGAGAGCTTGGCCAATGAGACCAAGTTTAGCATTTGTATGCAGGCCCAAGGCCCACTGCCTGGCACAGTCCTCCAGACCATTTCTACAATACGTATAAAAGTTCATACATTTAAGACTTGGGTGTGAGGAAACAATGTCTTGTCATTTTGTGATTAAGAACATCTTCATCCAAAAGCCAAAGCAATTTTCAGCCTTTTTCCTGATGTAGTTATTTGTAAACAGTGATGAGTTACTTCTGCTATGCATGTCTCAAATCTTATACACAGTGTAGAAGTGTTCTATGCTTCTCATCGACACTGAATATTGTTCATTAAAATACTCAACTTAGACACATTCTCAGGTTCAGTACTTAATTTTTCAGTCATTTGTGAAGAATTGAGGAACACCTTGTCTTGTTTTCCACATGCATTCTATTTTTGAGAGGCCCGTTCTCAGTGTGAGAGTATTTTAAGAAACACAGACACATCATCCATCACATCTAGTTATATATTTCTGTTCTGTGCCCTTCTGTTTGTATAGAGGATGGGGACCCTAATGATACTATGCTTTTGGTTCTATCCTATCCTACTGTGAACCACTGACCCCAGAGGGCTCTGACTCAGGTTCTGTGTGGGAATGATGACCTGACCCTCTTCCCAGAAGAACCTCCTCTATGAAGCAACTGGATTTCAGGAAGTCTGAGTTATGAGACAAATGGCTTCTTTCGGTGACATATTTAATCCAATAATCCATAAACATCAGCAAGACTTGATCTTATTAGTTCAGGAAGATTATTTCCATAACGCCCAAGCCTGTACAATTTTACCATCATGATTGTCTCTTTGTTGCTAATTGTTTGGGGATTATTTAACAGAAACAAACCAGAGAGGGCTGAATAAATGGCATTGGGTCTCTGCAACCAAACTTGTCTGATTTGATGAAATTGTTTTTAAGTATCCTTATTCCCACTATGTTCAACACATGCAACTTGTCCTACTGACACTTAGCTGCATATACAACCCAAACAGCCATTTCCTTGTTTGCAAAGACTCAAGTACAAACATGGGTTCAAAGAGAGTGTAAAGATTGTGTTGTCTGTTTCTAAGCAAGAAAAAGACAGGAAACTCGCTGGCATAACAGAAGTGGAAGGGTTCTTTCCCTCAGAGTTTATAGATACAAATGGAACAGCCAGAGGCCATATGCAGCTTCTGCCCACCTCCTCCCTTTCCTCATTATTGATCTCACGTTTATTCAAGGCCTCAGATTTTACAACTAGGAATCAGTATCATCTGTATAACAGATAGAATGTTTTCCTGCAGAAAATTTGACTTCTGGGGGACTCAAAATAGTTTAAAAATGTCAAACAAATCTCCAGAAAATGTTATCAGTTTTATAGTCCTTAAAATTAAAATTCCCTGATGAAGTTCATAGCAGTTTTATTCACCATAGCAAAGATCTTGAAGCAACCTAGATGTCCATCAACTGAAAATGGGTAAGGAAACTGTCGTACATTTACATAGTGGGATACTACTCTGCTGTCTAAAGCAAGGAGATCACGAAATGTGCAGGCAAATGGATGGAACTAGAAAGGATCACCCTGAGTGAGGTAACCTAGATCCAGAAAGACACACGTGTACATGTACTCACTTATAAGTGGATTTTATCCATATAGCACAGCATAAACATACTTCCATTCACAGACTCAAAGAAGGTAAGTAGCAAGGAAGACCCAAAGGAGGATAATTAAACCTCACTCAGAAGTGGAAACAAATAGACAGAGGTAGTGGTCGAAGAGAAGGAACAGGGTATGAGAGGGAGCACAGAGAGAAATGAGGGTGGAGACTAGACCTGGGGAGAGCAGAGGTGGGAGGACAGAGGGCCTACAGAGAGAAGAGAAACTCTGGGCAGGGGCATCTCTGTGACATGCTGGAGATCGAAGACAGAGTAGGGGTCTGGGAAGATATGGGGGTGACTCTAGCTGAGACTCCTAGTAGCAGGGGCCATAGTGACTGAAGAGGACACCTTCTAACTAGACAGGACTCCTATTGGAGGGAGGGGAACATCAACCCACCCACAAAAACTTCAACCCAAAATTTACCTGCAAGATGTGTGGGGATAAGGAGAGCAGAGACTGGAGTAATGTCAAGCCAATGCCTGGCCAAACTGGAGGCCCACCTCATGGGAGAGAGTGACAGTGTTAATGATAATTTGCTATGCTTGCAGACAGGAGCCTGGCCTAGCTGTCCTGTGAAAGGCCCCACCCAGCAGTGGATAGAAGCAGATGCTGAGACTCAGAGCCAAACTTTGGTCAAAGCATTGGTAATATTGTGGGAATGTGGTAGGAAGGATAGAAGGGCCTGGATGTGACAAGACCTCCATAAGAAAACCAACAGAGCCAACCAACCCAGGCACAGAAGGGCTTGTTGCGACTGAAGCATCAACCAAGGATCATGCATAGTCTAGATTTATACTCCCTACACAGATGTAGCCAATGGGCAGCTAGGGCTTCATGTGGGTCCCCTAGTAAGGAGACTGTCTCTGATGTGGACTCTGTTGCCTGCTTTTTGATCATTCCTTCCTGGAGGGGCTGCCTTGCCAGGCCACAGGAGAAAAGAAGCATGAGTGAGTGGTTGGGGGTCTCCCTTTTCTGAAGAATATGAGGGGAGGGATGGGGGAAGAGAGGGGGTGGAAGGTGGGACTGGGAGGAGAAGACAGGAGGGGCTATGGTCAGGATGTAAAGTAAATAAATTAATTAATTTAATAAAAAAAATAGAAACTCCATCAAGGGACCACATATGTATTAGTGTATTTCATTGTGTGGTACATGCACAAAATTGAGGGATAGACTTAACCTCTTAGCTTTTATAAGTGATGCCTTCAGTTGATAGTTCTACAGGTGTCTTCCCACTGTTGTGCATGTTGTATATGAAAAAGGCCGATCAGTGAGTTATCTTGTAGATAGAGGTAGTGTGAATTTTTTAACCCCCTCAGTTGACTCTAAAGAGTGGTTAAAAAAAAAAAAAAAAGTAATGTTTGCAAAATCAGGAAGACTTGATTCTGAATACTTTTGCTATAAAAAGAAATGTTTCAGTTTTGAAGATGTATATAATCATTCTAATTTAAATACAAAGCAACAACAGCATGTGTTGAGGCATCACATATCGAATGTATGTATAGTTTTATGTTTTCATTTATCATTCAAAACCACATTTTTAAAAAGTCGGATTGACTTTTAAGAACTTTGAAGCCACTTACAACTCCCACTTTACTCAAGTGACCACAAATGAGAATCCTTCTTGGTCTACTTGCCGTCACCGCCCACCATATAGCTAAGTAATAATTCTAAATTATGTCTTTGGTCATCTTGGTTTAAATCTTTTAAATGGCTTTTGTTGCTCCCGTGGTAAAGCCTAAAGCCCTTCATAATTTTATATGGCTTTCAAAGACTACTTCCATTCTTCATCTTTTTATACTATTATTCTTTCCAAAATCCAGATACACCGAGATTTTTTTCTCAGTTCCTTGAAAAAGGCCTGCTTTCTTCTAGAAATGTTTACTCTTTGTCGTTAACCCTGAGTAACCAGACTGGCTGACAGCTACACAGATGTAAGTGTTCACTGTAAAGATTGGCAAGACTTCTTCCTTTACAAACTGTAGGAACACACACTTCATCTCCCATCATGGCCCATGCTATGTGGGAACAGCTAATCGTCACTCGTGCCTGTTATGTCACACATAGCACGAAACATTCTTGCAACAAAGAAGGCATGCTTAAGATGAAGGAAAAGAGTGGAAGTAGGAAACAATATGAAGAACAACAGTGTTCAGAATGTTAACACAGAAAAAGTGAATTTAGGATAAGAGTAAAATCTATAGTATCATTTAAATTATTTCACTACAGTGATGATGTGTTCAGCAACTTTTATAAACTAACCTAAAAAGTAAATATGACTAGAACACATATACAGAATTTAAACCTGTGGGCTTTTAATGGAGTTCTATATTTTAGAGGTCCTCTAAAGATAACTATCTAATTTAAATGTTTATTTTGTGATTTCCTAATAGTTCTGAGGTTGTCAAAACAATGGGTGACTGATTATTATTCTCTGTGTGTATGTGTTAGTTTTTGCAACTCCTTGCATATAATTATTTTAAAATAAAAAGATACGAATATGGTGATGAAATGAATGAAGGAAAGAGTCAAAGTAGAACATGAATAAATCAGCAAGCTATAAAATAGGCAATAATATAATAGTCTATAAGAATACAATATTCGTGTAACACAGTGGTGAGTTTAAAGTCTGTATGCATTCATCTATGTTTCAAAAGTGCATAATTTCAATCTATAGCTCTGATAGCTCAGGTCCTCAGGGTCATTTAAATGTGAAAGAGAACAGCAGATTTCCCTTTTAGGAGTGTCTTGATTACAAGGTACCAAATGTCCATAAACAAGACCCTAAGGACATAACATGTTTATCTCTATGGCATTTATAGGTAATCTAAATGTGTAGTGGTTTTGTTGGATTGGACACAAGGTCCACAGTTCTGGATACAGTAAGAGTGAATGATGAAATTCTTCATTGTGGTAGAATTTTGGAATGTCCCACTATCTTCATGTACTGAGTACTAATTAGTAAGGCTGAGTATATACAGAAAAATTTAGGACAGTAAAGATAAAATGTTAACAGAAATATATTCTTCCCTGATCAAAGTAGTTTTGGAATACATTTTCCACTTAATAAGAAGACATTTATATTCTGAGGTCACTGGGTTCCCTGTTAAAGAAAATACTAAGTAAGCTGTACAAACGACTGTGACATTCCTCAACTGTTTCTTCAAAGCTCAATACATTACATAAAAATGATATGCATTTGATCCAGAAAATTCTATCTATTGTGCTTTTGCAATTTATAATTTCAGAAAATAAATATAGGAAGTGTGATTGGCTTCTAATGCAGCCAGGTCCCATCTTTTCTGTGGAGACTCCTGCACTGTCCAGTTTAAAAATGTGCCGAGTTGAGGAGAAATTCTGGTATTGTATGGAAATTATGAAAGGCTTCTAAAATCATACCTTCTACCTGAGGAGGCTGCTGTGAATGCCACTGGAAAAGTAACTTAACTGTTCAAATACCCCTCTCACATAATCTATTGTCCTTCCAATGCAGAATTCACTGTGTTCTTTGCAGGTAAAAATTAATTGATTCACTTATCTGTTTACTGGATTTGAAAAGGAACCTCTCTCTTTATGTAGACCTGCCAGGGTTGAACTCACTATGCAGATGAGGCTGCCTTGAAATCCCAGCAGTCCTTCTGTCTTCCTTGCCAGAGTGCTGGGATTACATATGCGTGTTTCCGGAGTTGTCTTAAAAAGTTACTTTAAAAAATAATACTGTGAAAGCCAGGCAGTAGTGATTTATGCCTTTAATCCCAGTGTTTGAGAGGCAGGTGCATTTCTGATTTTGAGGACTCTGCGGTCTACGAAGCAAGTTCTAGGACAGCCAGGGCTACATACACAGAGAACTCTATATCCAACACACACACACACACACACACACACACACACACACACACACACACACAATCAAACAAAACATGTGGAGAGTCAGTAGAAATAGCCTTGTATTTCAAATGGAAATTACAACCTACTGTATTCAAGTCAGGGGAAACCTTGACTTCTCCTCCATTTGCAGAAATACTACAGGCCACATGTCAGCATCTATGAAGAGCTGTGCACATGACCTTGCTCTTCTGCTCTCATCATTAAAAGTCTGAAATATCATCTTGCACTATTTGAAGATAAATACATAGAAAAAGCAGTTTTCTGAAAAAGCCACATCTACATTCACCCTTCATCACCATAATGCTAGAAGCCTAATCCCCTTAATGAGGTGCGCTATTCTGCTTTAAAAAAATTCTACCTAATAACTTAACAAGCTTTGTATGAGGTGAGTTTGCAGATGAAAATATTTTAAATTCTGTTAAGTCTATTAAACTTTACATATTACATTCTGAAAGTAGTATTGTTTCGACTACAGTATTTTGAAAATAAGATAAAATGAAAACAATACCTTCATGTTCGATGCATCATTTTCATATTCAGCTGCATTATAGCATGACTGGGAAATTAGCAAAGGCAGCATATGAATATGAGTTCTGAGTACAGTAATATTCACATTTCTTCAGGTTCAGCTTGTAGACTCATTTTCATTATTTGAGTCATCATATTTTTACTAGTGTCTTAGTTCTTACCCATATTATAGAATATACTTCCCAATAATTTTCAGCTGTGAATTACCGGTTCTTCAAATGGAATGCTCTTAAAGTTGACGTGAATTCATATATAGCATTATGTGCTGGAAAACACATCAATTCATAGGAAAGTCATAATTTAATAGAAAAAGTCTCTTTTTACGTAGTCAGTAGTATTTCAGAATGGGGAATTATTGTTGCCTCTTAAATTTATATTGTAGATTACTATATGTAATTTGATTTTTATCTTATATTTCTTTTCATTAGAAATATGGGCATTCTCTTACTGCTTAATAAGGCACAAATTGTTCGGTACTTGAAAATTAGTATTTCTCATTAAGCGCAAACTTTTTGTGGCACACCTCATTAAGTGAGCAATCAGAGATTAGGCTTCTGGCATTATGATGATGGACAACGGAAATGGAGGCTTTTTTGGAAATGTATCCCTTGTTCTGTGCATTTACCTTCAAACACTTTGCAGAATGATATATCAGAGACTGTCACTCCAATGTTACTTCCAATTTCACCAAATCAAATGGCTTTAGAGAGGCATTTCCTATACAGCCCAGAGCAAGGAGGAACCTACTTAACTAGAGTAGACTAAATAGCCCCCATTATTGAGTGCTAATTATAGCAGGAGCTGTGGCTGTGTTAGATGTGCCATTTCCATCCAGAGATGCAAATGCAGAGGGGCCAGTGGCCACTGTTGAATGTATTAACATGCGTTTCCTTTGAAAGGGAAAAAGTAAAAAAAGAATAAAGTTAAGGAAAAATGCAATTCAATATTTTCATTTTCCTTTCCATTGTGTGCCAGTCGTTTTAGATAACTTACTCTTGAAAAAAGAAACTTCTTTCGAGACAGGGATTCTCTGTGGAATCTGGGCGGTCTTGGACTACCATTGTATACTAGGCTAGCCTGGAACTCACAGAGATCCACCAGCCTTCGCTTCCTGAAGTGCTGAGATGAAAGACCACCATGCCAAGGAAGCTTGACTTTTGGTGAGAGGCAGGAAGAGATTCTCGGGTGCTGTGTGGCCCTTGACTATGCTAAGCATTGTGATCAGACCATTGCTTTGGTAGGAAGGAAGAAATCACACATAATTTTGAATTTAGTTTCTATTGAATGAGACCGCAAAGAGAATGGGTGAGTGCATGGGTTGTAAGAAGATCTGAAATGTTAAAGAACAGGAAGATGCAAGAGCCTGTTTGTGAAATCCAAAGACATCCTGAAAAGTGATTCCATCCTGTTTTAGCTGTCAAACCGATGGGTTAACTGATAAATTATGAAGTAAGAAAATAAAACAACTCACACAAAAAAAGAAACAGAAGTATTTTGACTTGCTTCATTCTGACCGATTATAGAAATGAGTCAAAGTTTTGGGTAAAAGACATTTGTTATGAAGTGTAATTTATTCTTTCATAAGTATATGTTTAGGCAAATATATTAGTGATCCAAGGATAAAATTCAATGTATTTACTACTATTTTAATTCTTTATTTTTTTAGACCCTTAATTTAAAATCAGTACCCTGTGCTGAGAAATAACCACTTCAGCAATAGAGCATTTTGTTATGTTAAGGAAGAAATTAGTAGTTAAACCAAGGTTCCCCAATATCATCCATGGCTAGCAAACTAGACATAAACAGAAAGCTGCCAGAGGGAAGCGAAAGGAGCTTTATACCTAACGGCAAAGAAAATGTCAAGGAGCCAAGTCTATTACTATTTTGGTAAATCCCATCCTATAGATGTGTAAGAAACAAGCAAATGACAAAAAGCATGCTTGTATTACAGCAGGAAACACCCAAGGTAGTTATGAAAAAGAAGGCTTCTCTTTGTTCCCAGTTGAGGATCTTTCTGTCCAAGCTGTGTTGCTCCTGTTGCTGTTCCCCCAGTGAAGCCGGTGAGCATGAAGGGAATTAACGGAAAGGAAGCCATTTATACCACAGCAGCCAGGAGGAACTATGAAAGAAGAAAGGGGTAGGCCTCCAATGTCCCAAAATAATGGGGCCAACAGCCTAACTTCCTCTGAGTAGACTGTACCTTCTGAACTTTGCATCAGCATCCGACGGTAACATAGGCCTGGGGACCAAGAGTTAACGTCAGAGCTTTGGTGTGACTCATACAAGATGGTAATGTGTCTATAGTGGAAAAGAGTTTTTGTAAGTATTTATATTGATTTTTATACCTTACGATGTAGTTTATGTTTAGTGTCCCTGAGCTTAATGTGTGATATTTATAATAAATGCTATGTTAGGATCTTAGGTTGGAAATGAAAGAGGGCTACTATCCTCTAAAATTTGAAAATTTCATTTAAAATTTAAATGAAACCACTGCATCCCAGGAGATTCACAGTGGTGGTAATTAAATTTGAGTAAAAGATAAGAATTGATTTAGCCTAATTAAGAAAATAACAAATGTAAAAAGTGTTTAGAATATCACATGACATCTCACATTTGACCCCAATCTCTTAAGGCTCATGGATCATCATAGGAGAGAGAAAAAAAAACAGGATCTAGAGGTGGAGAAAAGCAACAGCAAAACAATCTCACAGGGATACAACAGGGCAGTTGAACACATGAACTCACAGCAGCTGTTATTACCTGCACATGAACTGCACAAAACCACGACAGACTAAATTCCGGCTTGGGTGGAAAGGAGACTCATGATGCCCCCCCCCCCCCTTCTGAGAAGCTAGTGATGGCTAATGGAGAGTCGGTTATCAGGGATGCAGCCCCTGAGAGGCTACCCATGCTCCAGTAGATTCACAGCTGGCCGTACATCCATGCACAATCAGAAGACTGTAAAGGACTGGATGAGGCTCGCTTTGTGGACCAGGCTGGCCTCTTATTCACAGCAATCTGCCTGCCCTTGCTTCCCTGAGCACCGGGATTAAAGGCGTATGCCACTACGCTCATCTTGGATGACTTTTTTAAAAAGCCAAAAAGCACAGGGATGTGAGAGGAAAAAAATAGTGTTGGGTACAGGGTTAAAAAAAATGAAGGGAAAGGAATGAGGGGGGATCTGATCAAAACACATATGCATGCATGAAATTCTCAAACAATAAGAAGAAAGAGATTGGAGCACCACATGCTCAGGGTGGGGAAAATAAATTGGATGTATACTTCCCTTTCCACAGTTTGAAACTCTGCTAACTGAAGTGTCAGACTGTGGCAAGGATTTGCACATTTGGTAGTTGGCACAGGGACATGTTTTTTAGCAGTCAGTCACGAAACAGCCTCTTCATGGTATGCAGAGGAGAAGGTTATTTTTAAGGAAAATCAGTTCTTATATGTGAGCTTCGGGTCAAGCCTGATATCCATAGTTTGTCGGATGCTAATCAGTCTCAGCTTATCGATTATTATATTGATTTGGTTACCATTCGTTCAAATAACACTCACAGAAAACTATTTGCCTTATTGTTTCATGTACCCGATGTAGGAACACTTTAAAATGTCTGTATTGTTTGAGAATTTCCTGCATGCCCATAACATGTCTTAGTCAAACCCTCCTCCGTCAGCAGAGCAGCTGGAATGTCTTGATATAGGTGACAGGTCTACATAATAAGTAATTGAAATTATCCTGTGGGGTGAGCAGATTCCTTGGGAACCTTCCACTCACATGGTTGACTCTTCCCCGAGTCTGCGCACACCTCATCTGGCCTCATCATCCTTCTGCCTCGATTCCCTCTTAGTTGGTTCCTTTCCCATCTCACGGTGGCTTTCCTTTGTCTACCTGTGTCTTCATTTTGGTGGACCGGACCCTACTATGATTTTCTAAGAGTTTTACGCTGAGTTATAGAGATGTGTATATTCCTTTTTTTTTTTTTTTTTTCTGGACATAAATTTAGTAACCCTATACTATCGTCATCGTTGTCTCTTCTCTTTTATTTTGTGGAGATGTTGGGATGCCTGACAACACTTCGCTGTGACTTGAGTTTTTCTCTTAGTTTGCTCCGTGTAACGTGGTGCCCAAGATTGTGGATGCCTTGTGGTTACATACACTAAGCAGAAAGAATATTGTTGAATTTACAAATGACGTCTTTTGATAGGAAGAAAATTTTTTAGGAATTTTATCTAACCTTTTGTCCATCATTTTCCCATTCCAATTTGTTTGATTGGTTTTGGTTTCCAGAAAGGTTTGGATTCTGCAGATAAGGTTCACCTTGCCATCAAACTCGCAATAATCCTTCGTCCTTAGCCCTGTGTGATTTCAGGTAGAAGCCATACGCTCAGCTCTTTTGCCTTTTTTTTTTTTCAGATTATTTATTCTTATTTTATGTGTGTAGTCTGCTTGTATGTATGAGCACCGTGTGAATACAGTGCGTGCAGAGGCCAGCAGAGGAAGTAGATTTACAGATTGTTGTGACTCACCACACTGGTGCTGAGAACCGAACCTGGGTCCACTGAAAGAGCAGCATGTGCTCTCCATCACTCAGCCACCTCTCTGCCCTTCCTTTACATTTTAATGTCTTCATTTATTACTTCTATTTGTGTTTACAGGACTATGAATCATATTTTGGTCTTATGCATTTGCTCTACTTTTTGATAGTTTCCAATTCTAAATTACAAAAGTTTTTTGTTTTCTTTTATAGCCAAGCAGCATTGCTGGTGGCTCTATGAGTTTTTTTTTTTTTTCCATCAGGACCACTTTATGTTTTGTCTATACTACTAATATTATTATTACTTCTTGTTCTGTCCAGTTATCCTGTTGGTGTCTTTCTGGAAAAAAAATAATGAATTCTGGGATTAAGGAAATGTCTGTGCTTTTTGTTTCAGCCCTATGAGCTCTGAAAGCTTTGCTCACATGTTGCTTATGCATTGACTGGCAGGTCATTTTAGATTAGAAGATAACACAAACGCGATTAGGTGCTTTCTGTCCAAGCCCTGCCTTATTTATCTTCCATTAGGGGGGATTTGAAAACCCATGCTTGTAGTTGCTGACTCTCACTAGACTCCAGTGAGGCTGGAACTTAGATGTAGAATTTCAACTCAGCCTTCTGAGAGCCACAAAGGGGGAACTTGTGTTCTTACCACTTAGGGGTCCACAAATGTGGTACCTCCCTGGTATTCTCTGCTGTGTACAGCATCCCAGTGTTGAAAGGATCTTAGTGTCTAATCAGATTAGGTCACGTGACATCCTCATCTTCTCCAGGTCTACCTTGATCTGAAAGGGAATTTATTTTATTTATTAATACAATGCTACTGAACGGGTATAAGTCAGGAAACTGAGGACTGCAGACTACAGAAAAATTCTAGGATGCTACTGCATGTGGGGTGAATTATGCATGGAACATTGAGGACATTGGATGTTTTTTTATTCTCTGATTTTCATATGTGTATTATGTGTATGAATGCTTATTTCTCACATATATAGAAAAACAAGGTTGATTTCTGGAGTCATCCTTGATAGCTCTTCTTATTCCCCGAAGCAGGATCTCTAAACCAAACACAGCATTCCACAACATGGATTGTTTTGTTTGTTTTGTTTTGTTTTAGCAAGCTTACTATCAGTGGGTTTTAGAGATCCAAACTTCTATACTGACACTAGCCTAGCATATACTTTAACTACTGAGCTATCTCCGCACCTGACACTTCCTGAGGCATCCCCTCAGCCCTGAATTGTTTATTTTTTATTATTTGTTAGCTAGTGGCATGGGCCTTTTGTGTATGTTTGTTGCACCATTTTGTAAACTAAAAGGGTACATTTAGTTCATCAGAGAGTGAACACAACAAACACAAAATATATATTTTTTTCTGATGAATTCATGTCCTCCTAGAGGGTACAAAATTTTAAATAAAAAATACCAAGATTGTTTCAGTTAATAATTGTTAATAATACATCTAAAGAAGATAATGAGAGAGTGGCCAGTTGGTAGCCTATGAAACATGTGTGCTACTGCCATGAGTTTTCCTATACTCAGGAGGATGGCAACCTGTGATAAGGCTTCAAATATTTTTAAAAAAAATTTGCAGAGTGAAGAGCACAAGGGTTCAGAATGGGAAGAGAACACAAAAGCATATGGCTGAGCTTTGTGTTCATGGAGACATGGGTTAGAGGGGCACCGCTCACGTGAGCTCTGTGTGTCATGCAGTGGGATCTGGATTTTATCCAATGTGCAGTTGGAGAACTGAGTGAGAGATGGAGACTTGCTCATCCACTGCACTGTGCCCAGTTCCTCCAGTATGACAGGCAGAGGGCACATATCAAAGAGGTCTGATGTGCCCTTCGCCACTCATGGCCCATCCTCCTCACACAAGGCTGGCTGAGCTGAGTGGCCTTGGATGAAATGGCTGCTTCCTGACTCCCATCACATAGCAGTGAAGCAAGATGCTAAGAGAATTAAGAGAAAAGATGCACACACGGGTCTCCCAAAGCCTGTATTCAGAACAAACACAGCTCTTTCTGCCACTGTCCACAGGTGAAAGTTAGCATGGGTCAGATATGCCAACAGGTGGTAGGTCCTCCAGGCAAGATTTCCAAAGTCACATTGCAAAGGAAGACAGATAGAAAAAATTGTGACCACATTCCTTAGTTCACATTCGGTGTTTTCTTTTCTTTTTAACTTGTACCTCTTTTTAAAGTATAGTAGTATAAAAATTCTTTTTTTTTTTTCAAACTAAAGGAAGTTTATTTCTTTTTTTTTAACTTTCTTTTTTTTTTATTAATTTATTCTTGTTACATCTCAATGTTTATCCCATCCCTTGTATCCTCCCATTCCTCCCTGTCCCGCCCCCCATTTTCCCATTATTCCCTTCCCCTATGACTGTTCCTGAGGGGGATTACCTCCCCCTGTATATTCTCATAGGGTATCAAGTCTCTTCTTGGCAACCTGCTGTTCTTCCTCTGAGTGCCACCAGGTCTCCCCCTCCAGGGGACCCAAATAACATTTAATGGTAAACCTATCAGAATTAAAAATTCTTTAAGAATTTCAGACAATGTGTTCTGATCATATTCATCCCAGCCCATTCCTCTAGGTTCTCCTCATATTTAATAAAAATAAGAAAGGAGAGGGGAAAAACAATATTACCTAAGGGCAAACATCAGCCTGAACATTCCAAGAGATTTGGAATCTTAGAATTACAAAGAGACTTAGTAATTTTGTCTCAATAAATTTCTACCTAATACATGAAATACAAACCAGTTAAAGTATGAAAATCCACGCCTGCACTCTCTAACTCAACGCGCTTGGATTCCATTTTGGTTTTGAGTTCTTCAGATTTCTTTCCTCTCACTGCTGTAAAGTGTCACACGAACCTGTCAGATATTGACAGGCCTTTGGATGGTTTCCAGTTTTCAGTTATTACGAGTAAAGCTGTCCATGAACATTTGGTATATACCAGCTGGAATTTCTTTTCTAATTAACAAAGTGTTTATAAATGTTACCCAAAAAAAGGTAAAAGCAGATGAGAAATACAAATAAAACTACACTAAAG
This sequence comes from Acomys russatus, assembly GCF_903995435.1. NCBI lineage: Eukaryota > Metazoa > Chordata > Mammalia > Rodentia > Muridae > Acomys > Acomys russatus. Next base: position 50,195,822 of record NC_067147.1, read on the forward strand.
GGATAATGACTACATAATGATGAAAATATACAATATATAGTCTAGGTTAGCTTTTGTGTTGCTGTGATTAAACATGATGCCCAAGAGTAACCTGGGGAAGGAAGAGTTTATTTTCCTTCATGGCTTGTAATTACATCACTGAGGGAACCTAGGATAGAAATTCAGAGCAGGGACCTGGAGGCAGAAATAATAGTAGAGGCCATTGAAGATTCTTGGCTACTGGCTTGTTTTCCATGGCCAGCTCAACCTGAAAGCCTTCTTATATACCTCCAGGACCACATGACCAGGAGTATGCCCACACACAATGGCCTGGATGCTTCTGCATTGATCACTAATTAAGAAAATGCCCTTGCCTATAGGCAAATTTTATGGGATCATATTTTCAATGCAAAGTCCCAAATGACTCTGACTTGTGTCACGTTGACAAAAAACAAAAACAAGCAAACAAAAACAAAACAAAACAAAAAAACTAGCCAATTCTTATAATATATACATACATACATACATACAGGCACGCATGCATATATACATGTATTTGATAAAATAATGAGTGAGAGTAATCAACAGGTAGATGTAAAGATAAATGACATCAGAACAATTGACTAAATAATAGATTGGTTATTTCCATATATTGAGCCACAATAATACAGTCTAAATCAAAAATTATTTAAGACAAAGAGATTGAGCTGGTGAATAAAAAAAAAAAAAAAGGATAGGCAGGTCATATGGATGGCATTAGGCCTTGGAGAAAAGAGCTAGCACTGTTGTGTCTCCGTATATAGAGAACATGTTTGTGGACTCTTTGAGGTACATGAATACAGTGCTTTCATCATTATCAAAATGGTAATCAATGTAACTGGAAGAGAATGAGACTATAAAATTTGGAGGCATGGCAGACCAATGGTCCCCACATAGGAAGGAAGAAGAACATTTGTTTCCCATTGCATTAAATAGGTACATCCCTTCCTTCAGTGCCATGTAGACCCCCAAAAAAGCATCAGACAAGTTAACTTAAAAAACTGATTATTAAAAATGGCCATCTTACCAAAAGCAATCTAGAGATTCAATGCAATTCCTATCAAAATACCTACACAATTTTTTAAAGACATTGAAAGTTCAAGACCCAGCTATTCCACTCCTTGGAATATACCCAGCAGATGCTCCATCACACAAGAAAATTTGCTCAACCATGTTCATAGCAGCCTTATTCATAATAGCCAGAACATGGAAATAGCCTAAGTGTCCCTCAGTAGAAGAATGGATAAAGAAACTGTGGTACATTTACACTATGGAATACTACTCAGCTATTAAACACAAGGAATTCCAGAAATTTGTGGATAAATGGATTGAACTAGAAATGATCATAATGAGTGAGTTAACCCAGAAGAAGAAAGAGTCAAATGGTATATACTCACTTATATCTGAACACTAGCCCAAGGGGCATGTCCCATGAATGTCTTCACTTATCTTGTAAGTTTCATAGCTGCTTGGTCACTACAAGAAAGATGAGCCAAATGCTCTTCTGTGGTCCAGGGATATACAGGGTGAAGAGGTCCCCCTCATTCACAGTCATAGGGGAGGGGAGTAAGGGGAAAAATAGGAGGAGGGAGGAATGGGAGCATACAAGGGATGGGATAACAATTGAGATGTAAGATGAATAAATTAATAAAATTTCAAAAACTGATTATTCAGAAAGCTTATTTTTAATTGCAGATGTCAAAGGCTAGGAAGGTATTTTATGTATTTGAATACAGAGAACTGAGTACATACAGAGTTAACTATCAGTATGATGAGCAAGGCTTCAGTGAAGCAACTAGACCCAGTTGGCACATATACCTTGTGCAATGAGGAATCGTTTTGAGAGCCAAGAAGGTTGAACTGATAATGAGGTAAGAAAATGTACACATCCATTATGACTTTCTTGAGCAAGCCAGGATGGATAGCCACACTGGAAATAGAGACGGTATCAGTTTTCTATGGTCTGTTAATCATGAGAAAACTTCAATAGTCTTGGGGTATATCTGACAGAGAAAGGCATCCTAAGGTTAACCTGAGGTGACTTCTTTTTGAGGGTGGATTTTTATCTACATCTCTGACTTCTGTATCTTTACCCAGTGAGGAGGGCGAGCATAGTGGTGATTAAATGAAGTCATGTGATGCATTTGATGGACTCTGGGAGAATTCTGTTGACCAGAGACTCATTCTTCCTGGAATGGACATTCATTTCTGAGTTATAAATAGAGAAGTCAGCAAAGCATAGACCTAGGTGAACTGCCACTCACATAGGAAATGTCCCAAATGGCCCATACAGAAATGGAAGTATTCTCAGAGCTTCTCAGAAGTGAGCCATTTGTTGTGGATGGCAGTCTAATGACAGCCAGAGATGGGTGGCTCCTGAAGTCAGCAGCTTTCCTTTCTTGGCTCTCCTTAGGAGAGTTCTAGTTTGAGACAGCCTTGGTGTGGAGCCCAGTATTTAGCATAATTTATAGCCTAGGTCCAGAAAAAGCCACTATGATTCTCAGACCAGCATTGATTTCCCCGCTTAACCCGTATAAAGACCTGTCCACTTATCTAGAAAGTAGTAACTGACACACTCCTTGCCCATAGAGTCGCATAGAAATGGCTCCACTCAAAACTACTACTGTAGAGATTTGGAGAGCAGTCCTCCAAACCACAAGGGTACTGTTCACAGGAACAGAGGGTATGTTAGAAGTAGCAGTGCCTCTTCTCGAGAACCTAGCCCCTCTGCTCTTAGCACTCATTGTTGTACTTGCCTAATTCTCTCTCTGTATTATTCTTTTTTACTTACTTCCTGTTATTCTGCTAGCCCCATGTTAGTTCCTGTGGAATTTGATCAGTTGTTTGCACTAGACATAAATGTTGTAGGAGGAAAGTAGGACTCTTTTCAAGATTGATGTGAAGACAAATTCTTCTAATAGATATGGTGAGGAAAATCCTTCCTTATCTCTTAATTCTTTATATATGCAATTTAAAAGAAAACTCATGCTTATTTTAAAATGTTACTTTGAGCATCAGAAACAGTCTATATAACACAGAAAGGCTGGTGTCCTAAAAAAATAAAATGGTAACAATATGGGGGAAAGTACAAAATATCTTTAGTTTTGTGATGTGACTGAAGAGTGAAATGCAGAGTCCTTGCCTAGTAAGCAGGACGTCCCTGGTGGTGGAGCATGCCTGTAATCGTAGCACTTGGCAAGTGGCCGTCCCATGTTCCATGTGGCTTTGAATCTTCACTCAACCTAGAGATTATGTCTCAAATAATGAGACAAACAAAAACCAAACAACAGAGAGCCCCTGTGTTTCTACACAATTAATTCCAAAGCATATCATCATGTTAAAACTATTTTAGCCTGTTTAAATTTTAATATTATTGGTCTGTGTATGTGTGTGTGTGTGTGTGTGTGAGAGAGAGAGAGAGAGAGAGAGAGAGAGAGAGAGAGAGAGAGAGAAGGAGAGAGAGACTGGGAGAAAGAATAACTGTCAAGTTGATAAAGCCTCATTTTTTTAAAAAATTATATTTTTTACGTATGTATGTGTCTACATGTGCACAAATCTACATAAATGTAACCTGCCCTGTCTGCTATTGGAGTTTGTGTTAATATGGTTTCTAGGCTGATCACTGTACATTAGATAACCAAGAAGGAGGTTCATGTCAGGGAGAAGCTAACTCCCTTCTCCCAGAAATCTTTAGTTACTATAGCAGCCTGGGACTAGGCAGAGCATAGCCAAGTGCTGGGAGAGAGAGGGAAGGATGTGATCTCAGTCTAATTCACTGACAAATATTTTTTTTAAACTTTCTGTTTGGTTAATAAAGAAAATCTCATTTCCAAACATAAATCTCTCTTAAAACCTAACTATATTGTTGACTTTGATTAAAACATGAAAAAAATATTGGATCAGTTAAATATGAATGAACATGAAATAAGTACTTGAAATAATAACTAGAAAATTTTCTTTTATTTCATGTGAAAGAATTATCTTGTAATTAATTTATTAAATGCTCATTTATTTTTCCTATTACCTAGTAATTGTTCATAAAATTTTACAATTATGTTCCAACATAATAAGAAAGCCTCTCTCCATCAATTGTGTTTTTAATTTGTTTTTCAAAGGCATGAATGTGAGATCTTAGCATTGCGTGTGTATCACTTTGTACAAAGTAACTGTTTTATTTTAAAATTATTCTTTCACAATTTGTATGTATGTATGCACATATGCATATATGGATACATGCATGTATGTATGTATGTATAGTAGCTTCCTCATGCTCACTCCCCAATTGCTACTCCTACCTCCTTCACAGAATCACAAAAAGTAGAACTGAATTTCATACTGATTGTGACTATCTTGCCATAAAAACTTAAAAACTCCTGACTGTTGATTATCAGTTGCTCAGTACACATACAGCAACACTTAGAAGTTTCCATTCATGAAGCAAAAATTAAGTGATGGCAAAATTCACTTTTTTTTCTCCACGTAACACAGTCTTTCATTTCATCCACACAATGTGCGATCCATTGTGCACAAACTGCTTTGAAACAAACTAACAGGACGGAAGGTGAAAGGTCACTTAAAAGAAAGTGATGGTGGGCCTGGGACATGCCACAGTTCATAAGAATGCTTGGTCTGCAGGCATGAGGACCTGAGTTCACATCCCCTGCATTTCATATAAAAGCAGGGCAAGACATGGCTGCATGTGCCTGAAGCCCTAGATCATAAAAGCTTGTTTGCCAGCCAGACTCCTGAAAAGTAAAACTGCTTCAGTGAGAGATCCCCCATCTCATGGGAATATGAAGGAGAGTAACAGAGACAGACACCTGATGTCATGAGTGTGTGTGTGTGTGTGTGTGTGTGTGTGTGTGTGTGTGTGTGTGTGTGTGTGTATGTGTGTGGGTATGTAGGATTGCTTGTAGTTTTCTACATGCATACATGCCATATGCATACACAGACAGACAGACAGACAGACAGACAGACAGAAATGAAAATCCATGAGAGAATGTTAATGAAGTCCACATCTATTACGTAAACTCCTGAAGTATACGGAAATCATTGTCTTTCGTTTGGATAATGCCCATGCACACAAGTGGTAACTGACAGTGAGATGAGCTCTCTGTGCAGAGGTAAAGACAAGAGACCTATGCAAACACCAGCTCTTCATTCAGAGTCACTTAAGAAGAGTCAACAACTTAGCATTAAAAAAAGAAGATGAAGAAGAAGAAATCTACGATTCTAGCTCAGCCCTTCTTCAGTTTTCAAAGTCAACAAATTAAAATCCTGAAATTCTTGGTGTTGTTGTCCTGCATTTATCCTGCTTATCCACACACAGTTAATGGACCTCAGATCACAGATTTGAAGCCTTTGGGGCCAATTAGCTCTAATACATTTTTTTCCTACTCGTCAATCCCTGTGTCCTAGAGAGGAATCAATGACGAATGTGTTACTTACTCAGAGGCACAAGAAAGAAGAAAGTAATGTGCATTAAATTAAATGTCTGTGACACTGCAATCCCTAAAAAGCATTTCCCTCAAGTGCAAGCACTGTAAAATGATGGGACATTATCGAGCTTATGATGAGGGAAAGGTCTGGAGTCGGGGGTCTTGATCTGTATGAACAATAAGATTATTGAGTTTATAACCTAAAATGGTCAAAGAGCTTACAACCCTAAACGTTCAGAAAAATGTAGATAGAAGAGTGTGTGTGTGTGTGTGTGTGTGTGTGTGTGTGTGTGTGTGTGTGTGTGACAGAGAGAGAGAAAGAGAGAGAGAGAGAGAGAGAGAGAGAGAGAGAGAGGAGAGGAGAACAGAGGGTCTGAGTTTGGATTCCAACAACCCAAATAAAAACCCAAACATGATGTCTCGTGCCTGTAACCCAAGCTCTAGGAAAGAGGATGCCAAGGTTTCTCTGGTCCCCAGTCATGCCAGGCCGTCTGTGAAATCCAAGTTGTTCAGCAAAACAGCTTGTCTTTGTGTGTGAGAGGTGTGGAACTCACTTTAACTTGGGCTGTAGTCTCCAGAGGACAATCAACTGCATTTCCCTGGAAATAGTTACGTTGGGTTAGAGGATGCTCTTCGGACAACAAAAAGCAGACCCCTTCTTTTATGTATTTTGCCCTTCTGCCCTAAATGTTGTTTATTCTGAGGTGTGTACATTCCTCCATATCACATCTTCTGTATCATGGCTTTGAGCACGGTTGTAGGATGACTAGAGGTTAGAAACTTGAGAGTAGTCCTCTAAGCAGGCAGTCAGGCTGGTAGGATGAGCTCCATGCAGATACCCAGGTACCCTGGTTGATCCGAGAGCCAGGGCTGGCTGTCGTGGACCTCTGTGAATGTGGAGAAAATGAGCTCTACTCAGCTGAACTGAAATGAGTGCGAACACTAGACTTTCATGGACACTAACAGAAAGCAAGAAGCGAGGACCCTTTCACATCTATGGCTGACCGTTGCCTCAAACCCAGGACAGCGTGATTCCCGAGCAGAGATATGGAAACCGGTGTTTCAGCACAGCAAGGGAGTGCCATATATGAGCCAGGAACGTTTTACCTTTGTACGTGGCCAACACGCCACCAACCTTGATTTGGAAGCAATGTTCTCTGTGAGACCGTGAACTCCATGAGATACCTTGTGGAAAAAATTTTGCATACTCAGAAAATTTAAAAAAAAAATTTTTTTTTCGTTTTAAAAATTCACATCAGCCACAGGCAATGGAAGGGAGGGATGTCTGTCCTCATTTGTTGGCCTGGGCTGGTGGCCCCAAAGTCTGATGTAGCAACCCTGTGTCTGTCTCTCTCCTGGCTGTGTCCTGGGGCTCCTTTCTGCTGATGTCCACCAGCTCCAGGTCTTAATAATCTCTAAAAGCAACTTCAAAGGCCTTGACAGCCTCTGGTAATAATGGTTCCAAGGCTGTGTGTCTTTGTAGTTTGTATCTCTTCAAAACTTTTCAGCCCTAACTATGCAATAGCTCAACCCCAGTCTTCACATTATCTTTAAAGAGTGAGTTGCTTCACATGGCTGGCCGGAGTTAGTTCTGACAGATGAGAAAGAGTAGACTTTTAAGGAAAGGCTATAAGCACTTCTTCGTGGAAGTTTAAGGAAATGGAAAAGAGGAGTTGAATATACTGAAGAGATAGCCCAGAATAAGACCGCCCCCTTTATGCTAAACAAGAGCACAGGCAAACAAACAAAACTATTGAGGTTACCATGTTTGTTTGTTTGTTTGTTTTTTTAATGAAAAATGTTGGCTGGAAAGATTGCTGAACACTTAAAAGTACCCACCACTCTTGTTAGGACCCATACTTGGTTCCCAACACCCACACAAGAAAGTTTACAATTATATGTCCAAATCCACAGTATCCAGCATCCTCTTTTGACCTCTGAGTGTACTATACTGATATCTACAAACCTCATATATAGCTATTTAACTAATATATAAAATGTTATTCCAACCTAAAAGTTGGTATCTCATAAGTAGGAAGGGGAATGAATCCTTACAGGATGATATCTCTGTTCTCTAAGGGATACATTCAGTCATGATTATATCTCCCAAGTAACCACATGCTGGTGCAATATCAGCAAAGAGTATATCCAAACTACGTGTACCAACATGGCAACAACTAAGTCTAAAAGAAGTATCTATGGCTTCTGTCATAGCACACATAGGATTGAAGGTTCCATAGGTACACCTGGAAGCCCGTTTATTTCAGGCTCTACCTGTCTACAAGAAAACGTCGCTATCCTGATGTCATTTATATGATTTTAAAATTGTAAAACGGACATAAAAGTAGTTGTATTTTCAATATACCTGAGAAATAACCATCTATTCTTTAGAAATAAAGTCATTCTACTTTTTCCTGTCTGAAGAAGGTTAAATATCGGAGAGTTCTAATAATTTATGTAAGGTAATATCTAGTTACCTTGAAATTATGTTTTAAAAAAAGTAATATAGTGTGGTATATGGATCTTGGCATTTATGTCTCCATGGTGTCAGTAAACACATAAATAAAAATGTATGAAAATAAAATTTACTCAGTGTTAATTTTATGTGTCTGGAGATCCAGACAATTATAGCCTGTCTTTAAAACAACATGGTAGAATTAATTTTCCATGTTTAATGATCATTATCATTATAATCTGCATGGTTTTGGACTTCGGAGAAATAATAAACACAGTTATGCAGACCCATGTATTAAGTATAGGTTTCCTTATGCCTGCTTAATTCTTAACAATCATAAATTCTACCTATTGGCTAAAAAATTACAAAATTCATTTCTGGAAGATAAGGCAGTCAGTGGGAATCCATACTACACACTTGGGTCCCTGACTATGTACAAATGGGTAATAAAAGGATGTCCCTCCTACTTTTATTGTGAAACCGATGAGAACGAGGAGAAAGCTTTTCATGAAAGTCATGTTTGAGGTCTGGAATCGGCGTCTAATCTGTTGATGGAGTTTATGGTAATTTTTAAATGTGAAGATTTGAAAGAGAGGCAGCCGCTGTGAAGAAGGCCACGTCCATTCACAGCGACGGTATTTAATCTTCAGCCCACAGTGAAATTGTTAAGGAAGTGTGATACACAGGCAATAGTGCAGCAAACCGTAAAGGAGCTGACAGAATTTAGATTTCTTCATTTCAACCTCTTTGCATGGGCCCCAAAGCATGGTTAATTTGAATGGGAAATGGGGGTGGGGTAGGTGTTTCAGGACTGTTAAAAGCTAGTTGATAAAACTTTCTCTTTCATTTTCAAAGAAAGCTTTCTCAGCCTTGGTCATTATGGGATGAGAACTGGCTCAGCAAGCTCTTGAAAAAAATTCGTAAGGAGGGTGATGGGGAGATAAGAAGAATGCGAGATGAATTATTGGCTCTGGTCTCTCTCAGTAGTTAGTTACTCCTTTAAGAAATAGGGGATGCAGGGAACTTTATGAAAATATACCGTCACAATAGCTGATGAAAAAAAGGCTTCACATTTAAACAGAAGTATGGACAATTAGATCATAGAACTTCCTGATGTCTCACTTACTGTTCTACTGCTATGAGGAGGCACCATGACCAAGGTAGCATATACAAGTAAACATTTAATAATGGGATGATTCTTTACAGTCCCAAAGGGTTAGTACGTGGGTTATCATGGTGGGGAGAGTGGTGGCAGGCAGGCATGGTAATGGATTACTAGTGAGAATTTCATATACTGATCCAGGGACAGCATGCAGCATGGAGAGAGAGAGAGAGAGAGAGAGAGAGAGAGAGAGAGAGAGAGAGAGAGAGAGAGAGAGAGAGAGAGAGAGAGACTGAGGGGAAGGCAAGGAGGGAGGGCAAAGAGGGACAGGGACTGGGAGAGAAAGAGAGCATTTCGTGTGTCCTTTTGAAATATCAAAGCCCACTCCCAGCGGCCACACCTCCTAATTCTTTCCCAAATGTTCCACTAACTGGAGACTGAAAATTCAAGCATATGAACCTGTGGGAGCCACTCTCACTTTAACCACCACGGTTGGGTAGCACAGAGGAGACGACTCCATTGTTGTGACCACTTTTCACAGTCAGTGAAGCTGCTTCCCTCAAGTCTCCCCACTGTCCTACCAAATCATCTTCACAGCCAGGCAAAGCAAACTGAAAAGGTATTCAAAGATGTGACTAAGACAAATAAAAACTAACTTTCTTATTCAAAATATCTTTAAAGGTTAAATATGTGGCTTATAAAGCCTCAAGTGATTACTTTCAGTGGAGTACTTTTGTGTTAGTGCTTTTAATAATGAAAGACATGATCAGGCTTAATGTTGCCCTTGACACATGGAGACACATAAGCGCCAGTATATTGCCACATGACTACGCTAGTGTGCTGGAGACAGCATTTTGCTGTGGTTCTATCTCAGAAGGTGTTGCCACAATTCAGGAAGATTTACAAGACTGAGAACTGACTTGAAGTCATTAGCTATGAAGAATGATGACGTAATCAAGAGCTGTGTTGAAAGGATATTAAAAGGAAGATGAAGTGGGATGACGTCAGGATGCGGAGCCGCTGATACACAGGTGCATTGTGTAAATCAGATGGAAAGGAAGGACCAATTACATGTTTGTATGTGACCTTTGATTGAACAGTATACTAGACTTGAGCTGATAGATCTTTGGGTTAATCCTACAGTATCATAGGCAGGCACAGAATACCAGCACGGAATAAAACTAAGTAGAAGTAAGCAAGGTGCAGACTCTGCAAAGAAGCCATCAAACCTATAATTAGCTGTAAAGTATATGTATGCTACAACAATGAAGATTGATCACTTCTGAACAAATATACACATAAATTAAGGACCTGAATAAAAATATATTATTCCAATGGCACAGTTACTTTCTTTGTGCATATTTAATATTGAGTATTGAACCAACAACCACACACACAGTGAGGTAGCACTCTACCTAGTGGGACTTGTACCAGCTGTATATCTGAAGTGTCAAAAGAATCAACTTAATAATATTCCGTATAATATTCATGCCGTTCAGTAGCATGTGCAATACATATTTCCAAAATCATGCCCAATTGAGACTATATCTGGGCAATGTGATTCCAAAATTGTTTCAAAATAGAATCTCACACCAATCACAGTATAATTAAATATGAACAGAAATAGCTTTTATTATTATTTACAGCTGCTTCTGGAATTGATTGTTTCACACAGAATAATTTTGTTTGATAGGTTTTCTTACTATTGCACATTAGCCTCCTGTTTCTTACATTTACAGCATGACATAAAGAGATATAATGTTTATTCTTCCATGGCTTCTGAATGTGAAATGGCTAATGCTAGACAAGCTTGGCTTAAGTGAACAGAAGCTACTCTGGCCTTTTAAACATGCAGAATTATCTGTCAATATATGAAGGTAAGACAAAAGCTCTGCTTTAGCACAGTTGCAGAAGCATGGTTTCTTTGTGCTCTCTGAGAGCACTTACTGCTTGTCAGTTGGTCATGAACATTTCTCCTTGGACTTATGTCCCAATAACAAGAATAATCTATTTGATGTCACAAGCATCTTCACTTAGCAGCCAACCATAGTGATAATTGGGCACGTGCATGGAGCAGCAGGACTCACTAGGTTCAATTGTATTGTATCTTAAAACTCTTACCTCTGCGGTTTTAAGATGTTTAATTCCATCTTCATCTCTACTTTTATTCACTTACATTCTATTTATTAATTTTATTTGTGTGTTCATAGGAAGTGGGCACCCATATGTCAGGGTGTACATGTAGCTGTCAGGTTGATTTTTCTCTATCCACCATGTCGGTCACTTGTATCAAACTCTATCATCCAGCTTACCACCCTATGCTTTTACCAGCTTCAGTCGTCTCACTGGTTCATCTATCAACTTTTTTTTTAACTGTTAAAAAATGCTAGCAGCTCATCTACTACTCATGGTATAACTCAAATAGATTTATTTTATAAATAGCTTTTAATAGTTTACCATACATTAAGAGCCTCATAGGTGCTGCTCATTAAAATATCTACTATCATCTTGCTATATTAAAATTAATGACTACAGAAAGAAAAAAAAAGTTATTGGAACCAATGGCAGGTGCAAATGTAATGTTAAAGGATAAATGATGTAAACCACTGCGTCAAACTCTTGACCAGCATTCACAGATCTCACCTCAGAAGTCTGTGCACTCCCTGTGAAATGTTGAAAATAATGATGCCACATTTTGTTTGGCCTTGGTTCGGCTTGTTCTTTTGAGGCAGGATTTCATAGGTCTCAATTTGCCCTCAGACTAGTTATATAACAGAGGATGCTGTTGCGTTTCTGATTCTCCCGCCTCTACCGCTGGAGTCCTAAGATCACAGACAGGAACTATTATACTCACTCTGTGGAGAGGAAGTCGAATCCAGGAAGTCCTACGTGCTAGGTAGATCCTCTACCAACTGAGTAACATTCTCTGCCCCACGAAAGCAATCTTAAAATGCATTCCTTATTTTCTCCACCTCTAAAAAATTATTTATTTTTCAAATTGAAATTTTTATACAGTGTATTATGATGACCTTTTCCCTCTCAAACTCTTCTCGATACTCCCCCACCCACTTAACTCCGTGTCCATTTTCTTTAAAAAACAAACAATAAACAACAACCATATAAGAAACATACCTTAACCTTCCCACAAAAATAGAAACCAAACTATACAAGCAAAAGACCAATGTGACAAAAAAAAGTTCAGTCAAAGAAATATGAGGCAAAATGCCTATAAAAGCACCCTTGAGCTTGTTCTGTGTTGGCCAGATACTCCTGGGTATGGGCCCTATGCTAAAATGTAGTTACATACCCCATGAGACTACATTGGTGAAAACTAATTTTTCCTTTGCAAGTGATTATTATTTGCAGATAGCTTCTTAGTTAAGGCTTGGAGCCAATGTCAACTTCTTGTTCTCAGTGCTGAGAACCCACTTGGCTTAAATCTATGCAGGCCCTGTGCATGCTGTCACAGTCTCTGTGAGTTCATATGTGCATCAGTCCTGTTGGGTCTGACCGACAGTTTGCTAGAAGTGATCTATCACCCCTGGCTCCTACACTCTTTCCACCCCCTCTTTAGCATAAATCTCTGATCCCTGAGAAGAGAGGTTTGTTGAAGACATCTCATTTGGGACTGAATGCTCCACAATTTCTCATTCTCTGCACAGTGCCCAGTTTCAGGTCTCTGTGTTAGTTCCCATATATTGGAAAATGAAATTCTTCTGATGATAACTGAGTGAGACATTGGCTTATGGGCATAGCAAAATGTCATTTTATTCCTATGTTCCCTTAGCAGAACAATGCTATTAGGTTTTCCCCTAGGCCCATGGTCTAGCTAGTCTTGAGTTCTTGGCCAACTTAGCAATGTCAGGCATGGGTTTCATCTCATGGAGTAGACCGGAAATCTAATCCAGTCAGAGAGTTACTGTTTCCTCTTATCATGTTCGCCCTTCAATGATTGTGGCACCATTGTACCAGCAAACCCGTAGCCAGGTCACCCTTGTAGGTTTCAGGATTTGTAACTCGATTGATGATACCTTCCTCCTCTGGTAACGTTCAGAGTCCCTTCCACTATCATGAAGGCTACTCAGCATGAGTGCAACCTCTGGTTAGGCACCTGCTTGACTTCCCATAACCCATCAGATAGGTAAGTGCTGTCTTCAGCAAGAGAAACTTTCCATCAGTGTGTGGGGGGCAACTGATAACCTTGGCAATAGTCTGAGAAAGGGTATTCTTATGTAAATATGTATTTATATATCTGGATAAGCTTTGTGCCTAGCATTTTGGAAACATCCAGAATGATGTAGCTTAACAGTAACATTATTTGGTCCAAGTATTTTACAACATCAGATTTTTTTTTTTAATTTTTAATTTGTTCACGTTACATGCCAATGGTAGCCCCCTCCTTGTTGCCTCTGGCCCCACCCTCTCTCTCTCATACTCTCTCCCTCCATCCTCTTGTCCTCAGAAAGGAAGCCCTCTTCCCCTATCAATTGCCCTCAGCCTATCACGTCGCATCTGGATGGCCTGTATCCTCTTCCTCTGTGGTCTAGCATGGCTCCCCAGCCAGGGGGAATTGATCAACACATGGGAGCACAAGCCCATGTCAGAAGTGGTCCCTACTCACCATATTATGGGACCCACAAGGAGACTGTGCTGCCTGTTGACTACATCCGAGCAGGTGCTCTAGCTCCTCACCATGCATGGTCCTTGGTTGGTGCATCAGTCTCTGCAGCACCCCTCTCCTCCACACGGATTTGTTGGCTGCACTGGTCTCCTTGTGGAGCTCCTGACATCTCCAGAATGTGGCTTTATCATAGTTTGAAGTCCCAATAGTTTGCCTATTGTATTATGCCAAAATAGCCATCCTAGTATCTCCATATTTTCTCAGAGAGGTACACAGCAGATTGGAAGATAAGCCATAGCAATATCATCTTTGGTTACCATGAACATGGACAGACATTTAATGTTCTTCATTCGTGAGCATTAAGGCAAGGATCCTGAGTACTAAACATAAGAGTAAAAAAAGCCGTGAAATGCATATAAAGAGAAAAATATCCCTCATAGATGAAACTTACAACTTATGGGAATGTTATTCAATCATTACATTGAATTTAAACTGAATAATTTATACTAATTTATTCTATTCTGTTAAATAATGATGGCAAATGCTGATATCACTAGCCAGTTGAGGAAGTAGAGCAGAGCTCATTATCTACATGTGTCAAGTAAGTCTTACTCTAAATGAGTGTAAAAAACCTGTTTCAATTAATGAGAACATTTCACCTTTATTAATTAATTTTTAATTTTGTTGTATGTATTGTTCTAAATGAGTGTGACTACACCTGTGAAGTTTTGACAGTGACTTTTGCCAGTGTCTATAAACCAACAGCTGGCTTTCAGCCTATGTAAGATGAATGAAAATGGAAACATTATGCCGTAGATTCATATAAAATTGCATATCTTGATTCTATATTCTGTCTTCTTTACTTCTGTTCATTATGGTATAAGTTGGAAATATTCAATATTAATGTAAAAGTGAGAATACTGTCATGTCTGTGAAAGAAGGTGTGTATGACATCTAAAAAGTATCCTCTACAGTGTAAAAGGTCAGTTTGTTGATGTTCAGGCAATTTCTCATGCAAATAAGCACACGAGTCCTAAAGAGGTTTTCCTCCTTGAAAAAATTTACTTTACATTAAAAATGTGTTTTACAATTGTCTAATTATCTAGTCATTTCAAGGTAACAGAATATGAAATATCACTGTATAATAACATTTTACATCTAATTTGTAATCTATAATTTGGCCCATATTTTACATTATAAATAATATGTGTGTATGTGTGTGTGTGTTTCTATTACAATTTTCCTTATTCAGATCATGTTAAGGCAGTCATATTGATGAGATTTTGTGTATTTCAGAATATCTATATGTGTGTGTGTAAATATATATACTTTACATTTAGGCATGTAATCATATTAATGGATAAATGATAGTGAACTTGAAAGAAAATAAGGATAATTATCTGGGAAACTCTGGAAGGGAAAAGAGAAAGTGAAAATGATACAGTTATATTACAATCTTTAAGATGAAAGATATTATTTTTAATTTTTTAATGTATATATGTTAAATATAACAGCAAATAAGCATATTTGTTCTACATACATGCCTGTATGCATGTATTTATCATTACACATATGTGGAGAAATGGTTTCCCGCAGCTGTGTGTTACAGGAATGATATCTTTTGCTTTTAACTACAGAAAGTGTCTACTGAGACAGATCAAGCAGTCTGTTAATATGCAGACCAGGAAATCTGAATATCAAGATTAATTATTCGCTGTGGTTACGATTCCTTTGGGTTTATCCTGAAAACTTTCTCATTTCAGTGTTAGAAAAAGTGGCAAGAGAACTTGATCAAAGCTGAGGCAAACCTTAAAGTGACCCAGAAAACTACACACTCTAGTAAAATGTTCTTAGTTTGCTTGCATTTAATGTTCATTCACCAAGAACAATCTCTCCCTTGCAGAGGTCTGTCTGCTATATACTCTGTCACAGAGGCCAATGTAATATTATAGATAGATAGATAGATAGATAGATAGATAGATAGATGACAGATAGATATAGATATGTACATATGTGTTCACATACATATGTATGCACATGTATATTTATGTATATGTATATATAAAATATATGCAGATATATTTTTTAAGAATGTCAGTCTTATCCAATTATAAGTAGTATCATCCATATTAACCAGATGCTCAGCCACACTGTATATAACTCCCCAGTGGTTTTAGCTATAATGGACATAGCGAGTTGACGATTCAGAAATTTCAACCTGTTCATTTAGAAATTAGCTTTCAAAGTTTTGGGCTGCATAGAAATGCCCAGCTAAAGACGTGGTATCCATTCTCCTTTTTTGGGGAGGGGGGGAGTCTTAAAGTGAATATTTGTGAGTCTGGCTATAAGGACAGAAAAGCAATCCCTATGTCTTTTCTTTGTAGGAAAAGCAGGATTTGATTTCTCTCCTTTTACCTGTTTCTCAGTCCTTTTATCCCCCAATTTGGGATTGGGAGTGTGTTGATGTGTTTCTGCGATACAAGGTTTTACTTAGAGGGCCTGAAAACACAAAGGAAACTAGCGAGAAGACTGTTACCAAGAACTTTTTCTGGAGATTGTATTAATGAATTCCAAAGTTGACCTTTGGCTGTAGCACACTTCAAAGGTTTTCTGGGGTTACATGGCAGTGCAAGTGGCTGTAGCACACTTCAAAGGTTTTCTGGGGTTACATGGCAGTGTAAGTGGGGCTACGGAGAAGTAAGTGTTGGGAATATCGGGCCACAATTAGCCATTTGGTCTTACTTTTAATCTCACAAATATCCTGAGGTGTTTTTTAACATCCATACTTTAAGAGATATCAAGCTAAGCCTGAAAGAGCACAGCTAAGTGGGTGACCTTTGCCTCTGGTGTCTTTTTTTTTTTTTTTTTTTAATTTATTCTTGTTACATCTCAATGTTTATCCCATCCCTTGTATCCTCCCATTCCCCCCCCCCATTTTCCCATTATTCCCTCCCCTATGACTGTTCCTGAGGGGATTACGTCCCCCTATATATTCTCATAGGGTATCAAGTCTCTCCTTGGCTACTTGCTGTCCTTCCTCTGAGTGCCACCAGGTCTCCCCCTCCAGGGGACATGGTCAAATGTGAGGCACCAGAGTACGTGAGAAACTCGTATCACACTCTCCACTCAACTGTGGAGAATATTCTGACCATTGGCTAGATCTGGGAAGGGGTTTAAAGTTTACCTCCTGTATTGTCCTTGGCTGGTGCCTTAGTTGGAGCGGGACCCCTGGGCCCAAATCTGCCTATCATATCGTTCTACTTGTAGATTTCTAGGACCCTCTGGATCCTTTTATTTTGCTGTTCTCCCATGCGTCTCTCATTTAGAGTCCCAATAGGATGCCTTCCCCTCTGTCCCAGTTTCCTGGTAAGTGAAGGCTTTTGTGGGACATGCCCTTGGGCTAGTATGCAGATATAATGTGAGTATATACCATTTGATTCTTCTCTGCTTCTGGGTTAACTCACTCATTATGATCATTTCTAGCTCAATCCATTTATCCACAAATTTCGGGAATTCCTTATTTTTAATAGCTGAGTAGTATTCCATAGTGTATAAGAAACTTTGCTCAACCATGTTCATAGCAGCCTTATTCATAATAGCCAGAACATGAAAACAGCCTAAGTGTCCCTCAGTAGAAGAGTGGATAAAGAAACTGTGGTACATATGCCTCTGGTGTCTTAAAGCTGCTCTTGAAATCAAGATCTGACGTGAGTGAGTCCACCAGGAGCTACCGCAGTCTTGGCTTTCAATTTTCCAATCCTACATAGAGAAACATAAATGTCACCTGAGAATGGCAAGAGAGTAATCACAAAGTAAAAATTTAAAAAGGCACATGTTCAGACACTCAGGATGTTCCAGGTGTGGTGACGCTGAAGTGAATGATAAATCCAGGAAGCTCGGGGAAGGCTCGCTGGATAGGATTTCATGGATAGCTGAATCTGAAAATGTGCTGGCAGCAAAGCCCATTTAAAAAGCAAGAAAGCAGATGGAGAGAGTTCCACCTACCTCCAACATGGTGCCACCAGAACCAAGTTAATCTGAGCCTATAATTAAGGCAACATTCAATAAGGACTGAAAAATCCTAAATGGGGGTAATGTCTGAGATTGTTAACAGAGAGCAGATAAACAAAGCAAGCAGTCATTGTTTCTCTGTGGTGTTCAATTACATCCTTTCAGTGAAAGGCCTGTCTGTGTTTCAGGGGAGGAAAAAATATGCCGCAGGATGTCTGTCAAAGTGGGCTTACCCAATGAAGCATTGCATCGATCCAGAGACAACATCTCAACTTCATTTCCATTACTGTCAAAAATAACAAGAATATTTAGCTTGATTTTATAACTGGGTCAACTGTTTTATGAAGAATAATGGTGATTACAGTGGCCACATTGAATCTTGGGGCTTTACACATTAAATGTTTCATCATCCATCTTACGTTTCACTGGTGGGTGATAAATTGTTTTCTCTAAAACTTTCTGGACTTTAGAAATGCAGATATTCCTTGGTATTAAAACTAGGCTGTTTCATATATTGTTAACGTGCACTTGTAATCCTAAACTTCTTTGAGGAAGAAACAACCCAATTGCTAAGTTACTAAAATGAATATTTCTGTGGCTGTTTCATGTTCATTGAATAAAATTAATTGAAAATTTGTATACAAGCGTTTTAGATAATCTTCATTTTGATATATGTCTATGTTCTCCTGACCATTCGTTATATGTCAGCTACTACACAGAAATGAATTATTCCTTTTTTTTTTTTTCCTTCATTTTTCTGGCGCTGAAGATGTGAACCAGAATCATACCCAGTGGGGTTTGTCACCAACCCCACATAAGTTCTTCTTTACCTCCCACTGTGTGTGTATGTGTGTGTGTGTGTGAATGTGTGTGAGTGAGTGTGTGTGTGAGTGTGTGTGTGCATGTTGTGTGTGTAAAGTTGAAAGATACTTTGCATAACCTTGTTCTCATATGTATACTCTCACAAACAACAAAGAACTAATGCAAACATTGAACTTTCTATAGTCACATTTTTTCGCAGAGCTAGAATAAATATTCCATCCCAAGATATAATATTATTTTAACTACTGTTCCTAAGATAGTTTTGACTGTTTTTAAGTTTCCCATCATACATACAATCCTTCTTATGGATCATTTTATTTGACATAAAGATAGTAATATCTAATAATATATTTAGATCAATGTTTATTAATTTTATGAGTGTTTGAATCTGAAATTTATTTCCATAATCATTTCAAATAAATTTGCCCACTAGAAGTATTATAAACAAAATTACTATGAACATTTTTATGACTACCTCCACTTTCTTTTGTGCATATATGCTACAGTTTGTAATTGACGGTTCATATATTGGGCAATTATGTAGCTTCAGTAGATAGTAAATTTTTTTTCAAAATATTTGAAGTAACAATTTCTGTCATTAATGCAGCATGGAATTTAGTCATGCTTACAATTTGGTCTATAAACATTTTAATTATAGCAATAAAATATCTAAATATCTTTTTATTCCATTTTTGTAGATAAGATAATGTGATATAATTAATCTAGTTAATTTTAGTATGGTCTTATTTAAAACAAGTGATTCAAACACTAGATTGTAGAGTGTCTGCTGACATCAAGGCAGAGATCTGGAGAATAAAAAGCTTCATATGCACCATAAAATAATTTTTCTGATTTGTCTCACTTTAGACATAACTACATAAAACTGTGTACTTATATCTCAATAGCAATAAGTAATTATAATTTGTGGTATTAAGAATGTGTGAAGAATCAGTAAGTGATAATGAGAGTGACTTGGGGTTTTCTTATTGGATATATGTTTTAAAATTTTAGAAATTAATGTTGGGTCTCATACATACTAGATGAGTATTACACCTCTGAGCTGACTACAAAGTCTTTGACATGTTGGCAAACTATACATATTTTAAGCATTTTTGTGTATTTTTTTTCTAAATAGTTAAGATTACAACATTACATTTTAAGAACCAAAAGTACATAAAAATTCCTGTTTTAATATGCAAAGAAATGGTTGCACAACTCAGGAAAACCAAAAACATATTGGAAAAACAACAATGATAGTAAAGCTAATTCATTCCAAACCACTCCCTCTTCCTGTGCTGGCTCATGTGCACCCGACCTTCTGTACTCCCAGCATGGCTGTGCACACTCAGCAGGGCAGCCTTTTCTAACAGAAAAACTGATTTCACAGGTAACGCTTTGATGCTTAATTTATTATTGACAATGACACAGTGTTATGAATCACAAAGTTTTGTTTGAACTCAGACTATAACTACAAAAGGAGTGCAGGGTAATGGAAATATAGCCATGCTCGCATCTTGCCCAGGATTAGGACGAGTTGTGAATTTCAGAAGCAGCACTGCCGCTCTTAGTTTGCGTTCTGCTTGAGGTAAGCAAGTTAATGTCCACCATAATAATGTTCTGTTTGCCTACAGCAAGCTATAATGTGCACGTTTCATAAGAGTAACTTTTGTCCCCTTTATGTTTTTTTTTCTTTTTCTAAATTACAGAATACAAGGACTCATTTTTCACCTGCCCCCATATAACCCTATGATACTGGGAACTTGGTTGTCCTAAAGCATCCTTAAGAAACAAGGTGTTGGATGCAATATGGTGCAACCGTTTAATAGGAATAGAGAAGCTGAAATGAGGAGAAAATAAGGAGAGTTTTACGTAAGAAAAAGTAGGACAAGCCGAGGCTGATGAGAATTTTAAAAGGATGCAAAGAAAGGCACTGAAGGACATTAACTTTCAGAAACAAATCCTTTCCTTCTTCAGAAATGGTCTCACAGTGACTGATATTACTGAGTTATGTTTCGTTTAGATTGCCTGTGCAATAAGCAAAAACACCCATAGGCTACTTAGGCACATTAACAGAAATAGTTTCCTAACGGCAATACAGGTACAGCAATGATCTGTAAAATGGAAAAAAAAAAAAAAAGATATATTTAAAGTGCATCTGAAATGGTGGTTTCTAGCACCTCAGCAACACACGTTTGCAACTCTTAAAACTTTATCTTAAAATTCTGTTACAAAAAAAAAAACAGGGAACAGAGGAGCAAAAAGCAGAAGTACTGATTAAACAAAATATATTGGGGGCTGAAGAGATGTCCTCATAGTTTGGGGCATTAGTGATCCTGCAAAGGACTCCTAGCGCCCACATTGAGTGGTTTACAATCACTTGTTATTCCAATTCCAGGGTATTCAATGCCTTCTTCTAGCCTCTGTGGGTTCCCACAGACACGTAAGTATTCTCGTGTGCGTGACTGCACACACACACACACACACACACACACACACACACACACACACACACGTGCATGCACACACATGCACACACTCACAAATGAAATATGTTTTGAAAGACAAACGTTTTAACCTTTAATGCTTTTTGCGTTCATTTACTATATACAGAAGAAACTGTGGAGCATCTGTAAGTAATTAAATTAAGACTAAAGAGCTTCCCTAGGCGTTGACATTATAAAATGAACAACATGGATGGTCTCTTCTCCGAACTGTGACCCACTCTTTGCCTATTCTTCAATGACAACCCTAATTAAAGTCATGGGTCCACCACGATGCACTTGCGTGGACTTATTCTTTGTTCTGTTGTCCCTCTATCTGGAATGAAGAGATGGTTCATCTCCCCAGTGAAGGGCACAACACATCCATACTTGAGCATCGCTAAAGAAAAGGAGGAAATCCTAAGGACTGTGTCTCCGAGGGTGGCCTCCCTGGGAAGCGAGAGATGTTTTCATCAGAGCCGTAGTTTTGCCCAAAAGGTCTGGAGACAGATCTTAGGTTCTCTTTCTTTTAAGTGTTTGGATGTCACATGTCTCTCGATTGCTTTCTCAGCTGTCCTCTGTGCTTCTCATCCTGTGTCACTGATTGATTTGCACATGTCACTGAATATAGATGGTTCCCTATGAAAACCTAAAAGAAAAGACTGTCCTTCTCTGCAGAGAACCCGGGGTTTCCTTATGTCTTTTCTGCACTGCCATTCTGCGTTATCTGTTACAAAAACAGTAGTAACAAGGCCAGCAATAATGTCAATTAATGCTCACAAGTGCTTCATAGGTGAAAGTTCAGGTGATTGGCATGTGTTAGTTCATTTAATCCTGATGTAGGGTTTAGTTGGCTTAGTAGATCCTAATAAGGAAAGAAGAAGGTCAAACCATGCCCAGTTACAGATACTTTTCCATTGCTGAGATTTAATTCCAGGTGGAAAAGTTTCAGAGTCTTTGCTCTTAAGTATTATGTATGCTGTGTGAGCGGAGTGTGCATATTATTGTGTGTCTGTGCAGGTGTGTGCATGCAGAGGAGTGTCTGTATGACCAATTGTATATGCATGTATGAGTGGCTAGTGTGAAGGGGTGTGTATGGGATGGTTATATGTGTGCATATATATGTGTGTGTGTATATGTATATATATATATATGCTTGTGCATATGTGTTTGGCTATTTGTGAATGAGAGTATAAGCTTATATAGTGTGTGCACGATTGAGTGTGTGTGTGTGTGTGTGCATGTGCATGTAGAAAGAGATGTATTCCTGAAGAGTAGTTACAGGAAGATAGGACATAATAGTAAACTGGTATTTTGAAGAGAAACTATTGAAAGAGGAAAACCTACTAGTGCCCTTTCGTTAAAACATTAAAAATTTGATTTCATGCATTTTTTTTAACTTCAAAGCAGCTAAGCACTTAAATGTAAAGGTCTTTAAAACCTTATCTCAAAGTGACATTGAAATTATAACTAAAAATGATTGTTGAATTTGCTAAGTGAATTGTCTTGAAATACCAGGTTTCGTTCATTCCTTCAGTCATTCTGTCACTGGTCAGTCCTTTTCTCAGCCCGACATTGGTTTGTCTTCTTCCTGTCATATGACATATTTTTTCATCAGTTTTCCCTTTTTGTGGTAATTGGGGTTCATCATAAGGAGAGCCCATTGATTCATTCAGCTCTGCTAGGGACCTCCAGTTAAGCCATAACACGCTTATGCTCTGATGTGATCTCTTCATAGCCAAGGTCCTACCAGTAGAGTTACTTTTTTCTTAGTTTATTATGGTCTTTCTTCTTTCTACCTGTCATTTTTCTTGCTACAATTTAAGGACATTGACATCAAAGCTTTGACCCCAGTGGTCTGAAACAAGCTGGACAAATGACTGTCACATGCTTGTTACCAGGAAAGAATTAGAGTGTTTTAGCCAGGGCACCAGGGAGGTGTAGTTGGAAGCATCATATGAACAAGTTAAGATATCCATGTGTCTATAATCAAATCTTATTCATCCAGAGAGATCATATGTTATTTTCGGAAATATGCCACTGAAATATTAATTTTAATTGACCCAAATCAAATTAAATTTATTTTATGGCAATTGCTTTGATGAGGAACAAAGAAACAAATATAGAGTTTATTGTTTTTTTTTCATTCTTGCATTTTCTGTCGTATTGGAAATACAGCTCTATTTCTAGCTTACAGTGCTAGTCTCACCTCGGTTACTTTGCTGTTTTTCCCTCTGATGTAGAACTCAGATGGTCCATGAAAGGCATTCAACAGTGACCTGTACCCTGATCAATGGGTGGATGTATACCCCAGCTCTGGTTTTATGTACTTTAATTTTACAGATGTACACACTGTCACCAATGAATTAATGATTCCCATTCCAATAGGACCTGATCCTAAACCATGTTATTTCAGTGTCATCACCTTTGCTGCACTTCTTCCTGGATTCTGCTATTCGTGGGTTCTGATTCCATCTCTCCTCACACCTCATTTGATGGCCTTATATCTGTCAAATTTCTACCCAAATTCTCAGTGTTCTTGGGAGCCCTCTCCTGGATTCTTTCTAATCATGTCCTCCCCTGAGTCTGTTCAGCATTCTAAAATGTTCTCTTTAGTGTTCTGCGTAATCGATTGTTGCCCTTGAGTGAGACTCCAGCCTCCCACACTAGCAGACTCTCTCAAAGAAGAAAACCATTGATTCTTCCTTGACTATTATAGACAGGCTAGCTCACATTGAGGGTTATGAAGAATGTGAGTGGCTGTGTTATATTTAATTGAAAGTATTTTCTTCCTGTGAATTCTAAACTGAGATATAAAAATAAAAGCGAGCAGTTCTGTTTTGTATTGTATTGTAAGGGACTTTTTAGTGCTAAGGATTAAACCCAAAGGTGGTAGCCAGGCAGGCAAGCAGTCTTCTGGTGAACCATGTCTGTATTTCCAGTACTATTTCAAAATAAATTCACATCATGACACAGAATAATAGTTCCATGAGATTTCATTACAGAAAGTCTGGCTACAATGGGACTTCTGTGACACAGATCTTCTGTTTTCTGTAAAATTGAATATTTTTGTGGTTAGGATGGATTGGCAAAATGTCTCGCCTGTGGGAAATAAGAACATTTTAAATATAGAAATTCGTGTTTGGGCCCACAAACTCTACTTTCCATAAAAGACAATTTCACATGGATTCAATATATTGTTATATTTTGATTTGAGCTACAGGGAAATGACTATCAGTTATCTATGCTAAGGAGGAAATTTCAATTTAAGGAAGAAATAATGGATGACGAAAAAGGAGAAAGCCGTGGTTTACTACACTGAACTTTAACACCTATAGATGTGCTGTAAGGTGGTTCCATACTACAAATTACTCAGTCAAATTTGGCAGAATTCAAGTCCATATAATATGTGTTACCCAAAGTGTTATGGCATAGGTATAACGTAAGCAGTAAATTGTCAAAGTTGACAATTTAATTATTAAACTTTTTAGTTAGCCACTACATTGGTTAGATTTGTTTGTTATTAATTGTATTTAAATTTTTACTGTTTTTTTTTTATTTTATGTATAAGAGGGTTTTGCCTGAACGCCAACTGCGCACCACATATTTCCACTGCCCGCAGAGTCAAAAGAGAGCTTCAGATCCACCGGAGCTTCAGTTATGAATGGTAGTGAGCCTCCACAAGGGTGCAGTGAGCCACACCCAGGTCCTCTGAAAGCACAGCAGCGCTCTTAAGTGCTGAGCTATTTCTGCATCCCCAATGATGGTTTGTTTTGATTGTCACCTTGACATAGTCTAGACTCATCTGTGAAGAGCATCTCCATGAAGGGTTGTCTCTATCAGGTTGGCCTGTGGACATGTCTGTGGGAGGATTTTTCCGAACTGGGGTTGTTGAGATGGGAATACCTAGTCTGAATGTTGGTAGCACTATATCCTGGTCTTAGAGTCCTCGGCTGAGTCATAGGGGAAAAAAGAGAGCCGAGCAAGAAGTGTGGGTGTATGCCTCCTCATTCTCTCTGCTCTTGGGTATGGGATTATGACCTCTTGACTATTGAAGTGAGGTGACTAGCTGCCTCAAGTCCCAACCTTGACTTCTATACAATGATGGCCTGTGACCTAGAACTTCAAGCCAAGTAAATACTAACCTCCCCACAGTTGGTTTTGTCAGAGCATTCTATCACAGCAACAAAAAAAAAAAAAAAAAAAACCTAAGATAGCTACAAATGCATTCATAAAATACAACTCAAACAATATTATATGAATATTCACGCATCAAACCAACTAAGACTTTCTGTGAGACTAAATCAGTGAAGAATGCAAGGTCAATGGATGACCAAATTGACACAGGGTTCAGCATGCAATCTTAATTGACACTGAATCAGACTTGATTCTTATTTTTCTTCCTCCCATAGTACAAGATTTCTCTATGTCTTTCTTGGGTTTTAATAGGTTTGATACAGATCCCAGGAATTAAAGAACAGCTGAACTGATATCCATGACTCTTTTGTTCTCTTGTTACTGACTACAAGTTTCACAGCTAAGTAATCTTGAAAAACAATAAAAGCATATCTCTTTCACCAGTCAACTGAAGGGCGACAGAAATTTCTTCGTGGAGGACATTTTGTCATCTAATATGAGCATCTGGTGACTATGACTTGGCTGATTTTGCTTAAATTTGCATAAACAAGTCTTTTGTTGACCTATGTCTCTAAATGATTTGAAAACATACAAAGCTGTTGCCATCTTTCATTAAAAAAAAAAAAGCCACATGACATTGAATAAAGATTTTTCTCAAGCAGAGATAACCTAGAATAATTACCTTTTTAATAGAAGCATATATTTCATTCCTGCACT
Source organism: Acomys russatus (assembly GCF_903995435.1). Lineage (NCBI taxonomy): Eukaryota > Metazoa > Chordata > Mammalia > Rodentia > Muridae > Acomys > Acomys russatus. The sequence continues at coordinate 50,221,623 of NC_067147.1, forward strand.
TGTTTTAACACGCACAGGCCTGCCTCTCCCTATTGCATTGCTAATGTCTTCGCGTTCTAACAATACCATAAATATTATGTAAGACAAAATTTCAAAGTGTCATTTTCTGTGTGAGCTCTCTCTCAGCGGGAAGAGGTAATGATTAGATGCTTGTTGCTGAAGAAATCAGAAAAAAATGATTCCCGGGAGCTAGCGTAGCACTCTTGAATAGCAGAAAGCCTTTAAGACACCACCCCCCAGCCTTGTCATGATTCAGCACTCTGGAGAGGCCATATACATAGCTTTATGTAAAGTGGTCCTCTTACTCTCAGAAATGTCTTGAATTAAACTTTCCCTGTCACAAAACTGCTCTTGAAAGTACAAGTAGCCACTTATAAAGTTTTGTGCCTTAGCTCATACTAAGTACACTGCTTACACCTCAGAACGTACACCTTCATTTGTACATGGTTTCCTCTTGAAAGAAAGTCTTGCCATGTTGTCATAGGGTGAGCACTTGTTTCAGGAAAGAACGTTGGTGCATAACTGTAGCAGCTAGAAATTTTTTTTTCACATACACAGGGGAACAAAATCGTGTCCTGAAGGTAAAGCATAGGTTTTGCCTGTATCACTTAGAATTTCTGATATTTACATAAGATAGAAAGTTAGTTCCATTGTGCTCTGTAGCTTTGAGAAAATCATATCCCAGTAGAAATAGTAACAGCGAAAATAAGCAGTTCATTGCAATAAACATTGCTGTTTCTCCTTCCCCCGAACAATCTATTGGGGGAAAATGACGCTGTGGTGATGATCAAAGTTTCGATAGAGGTTCCGGAGAGAGTTGTGCTTTTTGACAACTCACATTCTACTCTCAGCACCCACATGGCGCCTCACAACCACCTCTCAGTTTAGCTCCAGTGGATCTGGCTCTCTCTTCTGGCATCCTGAAGTAGTGTACTCACATTCACATGCCACCCCTACACACACACACACACACACACACACACACACACACACACACACACACACTTAAAAATAAAAATAAATCTTAGATTTAAAAGTACCTTTTTAAAAACATTTGGTGGTACTGAAGGTGAAGACAGGGTCCTATGCAAGCTGAGCAAGCGCTCAGCATGAATGTGCCTCTTCCTTTGTCTGAAAGGTAAAGCTCATGCTATTTAATTACTTTCCTAGGTAAGCATCAAAGTGTTTATCACACCGCAAAACAATATGTTTTAAGAAGGAGTTGCTTTGTGATTCCTCCTTAGGGATTGTCGTCAGGCTTTGTCCTTACCAAGGTTTTCAGTGTGAAGTAAATTTTCACTTTCTAAATATGAACATAATCTAAAACCTGGTTAACAGCCTGGATGCCCTGGGCCAAATTTCAAGTAAGCTGATTCGCAATTTCTGTATTCAGCCTTTTCACGTAGGACTGTAAGATTTGTTCTTCATAGCTTGCAGAGCTTTCTCTCAAGCATATATATATATATATATATATATATATATATATATATATATATATATATATATATATATATATATAATATTCTGCACATAGCACATTTGTTTTTAATGTGACACTGACCAGTAACTTTCTCTTTAGGATTATGGAAACATCCTTCATTACAAAATGCTGAAGTCGTGGGCCAGTGAGGACAGAGGGACAAGACAGCAAGGTGAGTAGTGGGTACCATTCTATGGGGTTGTAACCTTCATGTGCCTTTTCTTCCCCTTAGAAGAGAAACAATACTTGGGCTGGTAATTCCCGTTAAATTTATTCACTGTGCCTACAATTTAACTTGTGTACTGTTTAAGAAATCTTTAAGTAGATTTATTTTTTATCTGAGACATCTAAGCCAGAAAGAAGAAAAGGGAGTTAATCAGAGAGTTCACAAAGCTCTTTCTCTAGAGGCGTAAAATATCGGCGATTTCTCCTATAGTACACTTACAATAAGCAAACCTTCGACTCCGTTTAGATTTATTATTCTCTATTGATCAGGTCATTCTCTTGGAGAACATTCCAGTAGTAACATGGGAGAGGACTTGCATCTATCACACACTGCCAAAGGAACTGGCAGGCCCACTGCTCCTTTGGAACCTGTCTATTCAGAAAAGCCACAACTGCGTGTTAGAGGCACAAGCTGGACATTTTCTGGATGAAAATCAATTTGCTCTTAGAATATCGAGTCTCTTCTTGGTAACTTGCTATCCTTCCTCTGAGTGCCGCCAGGCCTCCCCATCCAGGGGACATGGTCAGATAAGGGGCACCAGGGTTCGTGTGGGAGTCAGATCTCACTCTCCACTCAATGGTGGAGAATATGATGTTCATCGGCTAGGTCTTGGTAGGGGTTCGAAGTTTACTGCCTATATTCTCCTTGGCTGGTGCCTTAGTTTGAGGAGGACCCCAGGACCCAGATCTGCCTGTCATAAAGTTCTTCTTGTAGGTTTCCAGGACCCTGTGGGTCCTACTATTTCCCTATTCCTCCATGCTACTCTTGCCTAAAGTCTTAATAGGATGTTCTCTCCTCTGACCCACTTTCTTGGATATTCTAAGAGCATATATAGGGGGAGGAGGTCTCCCTCAATCACAGACATAGGGGAGGGGAGAAGTGGGGAAGTGGAAGGGAGGGAAGAATGGGAGGAAACAGGAGAAGGGCTAACAATCGAGATGTAATATGAATAAATTAATAAAAAAATGTAAAAAAAAAATAAATAAAGGTAAGTCCTTGTGAAAGAAAATCAATTTGCTGTTATATGTTTCTGAAGTGAGGTTCATGATTCAATTTGAGCTTTAGAATCACAAAATAGGAATCAAGGTAAGATTTGAGCAACAACAGCATAACTGAGGAGAAACAGAAACAGTAATATAAATAGTAATGTAAATAATAGTAATATAAATAATGTAATAATAATAATAGAAATAGAATCAGATAGAGCCGTTCATTCTATGGTGGACCAAGTGGAACAGGAAGGGCATTTCTGGAGGTATCTACTGTGCAGCATGCTGAATAGAGGAATCATAGAAGGGATTTTCTCACATCCTAACCACAAAATGGTTTTGATATTTGAGTTTATGCAGATGTGACTTAACTGAAGTGATTCTTTATTATATTAAATCATTACTGCTCTTCGTTTTTGTAATACATACAAGTATTCTACAACAAAAATCTAAATATTTACAGAAAACACTTCATTTTAAAAATCACCAAATTTAAAAGTTAAACATATGTTGTCTGTTATACAAACAAATCCGCCATTCATGAGAGTGCGGTTTTATGAAAGAACAGATACAATTTTGAAGATAATTTTTTGAAATAACTTATCTCCAGTCATAAACTTAATTTAAAAATCAGCTCCACTTTCCAGAATATTGGATGCCTTTATTGGAATACTGAATGCAGGTAAATGAAGCTTGGGGTTCCGAGCACAACTTTCATTCCTAGTGGAAATACATTTAAGGTCCCGAACAATAATATATTTCAGATCACTGTCCCATTCAAAAACATGACACAAAATGCAGATAAATGGAAAAATATTGAAAAGGGACAAATCTGGGGGCCTAAAAGTTATTGCTGCTCAGAGTTTACAGTAAATACTTAATGAATTGTCTCAGGCCACTCAAACTTGAAGGTATTATAGATAATTCACCTTTTGAAGGAGTATTAGTGAATTGTGACGTCATATATTTGCTTGTGTAGGAACGTGTGACTCACTTCCTGGGTACTGAGTCACATGGTGAACAAAGGCGAAAGGACGTACCAGAAGTTAAAGGGCTGGTTGCCACTACAGAGGGAGTTAGGTTCCCAGCATGCACGTTGTGGCTCACAGCTCCAGGGATCTGGCAACATCCACTGGTTTCCAAGACCACTGCACTCATGTGCACATACCCACAGACATACACATCTACATATAACTCAAAATAAAATCTCAGAAACAGAACCAGATATGCAGTCACACCTTCTCAGCAAAGCAGCCCTTAGAGAACCGTTTCACACAAGATTCACAGTCCTCTAGCCTTCTGTGTAAACATTTCTGAAAGCTAGTGCTTATCGCTCTTTGTGCAAGCCTTTTCACTCCACGTTTCAGGCAGTTGTGTGTTAGGTGCTGTCTATAAAAGGCAAGGCCGTTATATGAATTTATTAGACATAATAAAGATCATAAGCTGTAAAATGTGTGATAGTTTCCTCTTTGAGAGATTTTTTTTTGGTAAGGGTTTTTTTTTCTGAGTGTGTGTGCTTGTGTGTGTGTGTGCTTGTGTGTGTACATTCATGTGGGTGTGTAGATGTGTGTGTGCATGCATGCCTGTGTGTGCATGTGTGGGTGTGTGTGTGTGTGCGCACGCATGTGTGTGTTGGCCTGAATATAAATAAAATTGTCCCTTGAGCAGTTGTTGTATTTCTAGGCTCTATTAAGTAGCTAATTAGGAAGAACACAGTTAAGGAGAGAGAGGTCAGTGACAGTACAGAAACTTCTCTGATAAATTCTTCAATTACTTAACCGTGTTAAGATTTCTTTCTTCTTGAAGGATACTATATTAGTTGACACTTTAGACCATAGCAGATTGCATATGCTATTTAGCTCCGTAAGATCATTTCATAATAATGAATTCTCAGGGTGTAGCTGTGCCCTGGTGACACTTTACCACAGCTGTCAAGGGCTGGATTCAAACTGTCTTCTATATTTTCCATGCCTATGCATAATATGCAGAGGGAACTTTATACTCATCTATACTAAAAAAAATCCTGCTATAATAAACATATATAAAAGCCATTTGTTTAAAGTAATTTACATCAATAAGTGTTAGCACTAGTCTTCTCAGTTATAGTAACTGGTCAAGGATGGAAAATGGAAAAGACAGAATATTTTTAAACAATCAAAGAGAGTTTCATATGAAAAGGCGGAATAAGGTCTTGACACAACCAAACTGTTTGGGGGTAGTCTTGTGCACTGTGTTCTCGATGTCTGATTTCCATGCTGCAAGGTCATTTCTATGAAGAAACTCCTCTCTCATTCTCTTAACACTTTGTTAAAATTTTCTCCATTATCTCTGATTGGTTAATAAAGAAGCTGATCAGTCTAGAGCTCAGTGAGAGAGGATAGGAGGCTTCTGTTCGCAGTCAGTGGTCTCAGGTAGGGACCAGAAGAAGTAAAGAGAAAGAAAAGTTCAAGGAGAAGAAGGCCATGAAGAGGTTGCCATGGGAGAGTTGCCATGAGGACAAGGATGGAGCAGAAGCTGCCAGGGACAAACTAAATTGCAAATTTAAGGGCGTGAGGCTGGGGAGTAGCCAGAATAGCATAATTGGGTTAGAGTAGATGGATATCTGCCCAGTTATAGTGCTTAAAGCTTCTTGAATAAAACTAATGAGTTTCTGTGTCAATTATCTGGGAGCTAGGGCAGGTATTAGAAGAGACCCCTACTAATACCTTAATTCAACAATGCTGTGGGATGCAGGTTTAGTAGTCGCCAGATACTTTCTACTCTGTTAGCTTGAATCCTGTCAGCCTGTGAGAAATGGAGATGTAAGCACAGGTCTGACTCCAAGGTCACTGTAGGCTTCAGCTTCCTCCCTCCCTGGTTCCTCTTTGATAATGAAGACACTCCCTCTGGGGTTAAACAAGCCACATGATTTATAATAAGGTTACATCCCAATAATATTTTACCAAAGCAACTGAGGGCTGAAGTCCAGCTGTGTGCTATATTTCCCATGCCTGTGAATGATATGCAGAGGGAATTCCATATGTATCTACTCTGTAAAAATTTACTCCTTATTCATAAGAAAACACTTTCTAACACCAGAGCTTATCAGAAACTTATGCTTATGGCTACATAAAGATTCTTGGGTACTATGTACCTACAAAGAAAAAATGTCATCAGGAATTAATTTCTGCAGAAAACCCAATTCTGAGCCCTGGTGTCTGTGGCCCTCAGGTCATCATCGTCACTGTTATAAGGGGGAACACCTCACAGACTGAGCTCACCCTCCAGGAGCTGCAGGGTCTACCAGGACCCCTGGTGGTGAATATGAAGGGGAGACAGAGGAGACTACAATAAAGCTCTGTGTGTGTGTGTGTGTGTGTGTGTGTGTGTGTGTATCAGTGGCAATCTTTCTAAGGGCATTGAAAGGAAAAAAGATTCTGGCATAGGAATAAAGCAAGGCATCATGTAAAGGCTATTATTTCAGATTACTTTGGAAAAACTGGGCTGTCAAGGTGGTTCAGCAGGTAAAGGGGCTTGCAGCCAGCCTGATGACCAAAGTCGGAACCCCAGAACCCATGTGGTTAAAGGAGAGAGCAAGCTGGTGTACTGTTTCCTCTGATCTCATCATGCGTACATACTATGGCAGGCCTTGCTCCTCCAATAGTAAGGAATATTTTTTTATTGAAATTTTCTGCTAGACTTCCACGGACTATGCCACACCAGAGTGGATGCTGTGAAGGCTTCTCTGCACAGCGCCAGATGACCATTCTGAAGAGGGGCTGGTCTGACAGCCCCTTCTTTAGCTGCTAGTAGTTACGAGACGGGACCATGAAGTGACAAGTCTGTATCAGCAAGGTCCCTGAATGGAAGGCCAGACTCTGAAGCATGCAATCAGGGTGGCTCTCCAGGCAGTCTGTGAGGAAGGAGGCCACTGGGCACATATACACAGTGTCTAATTGTGTCACTCATACTATATTTTAAGGGTATGACATGCTATAGTCATTTTGAATGTTCAGGGAATATCCAGTCTTTGCTTGGATACCCCAGTTGTGATCGGATGTAACACAGTATATTTCAGTGTCCAGCAGCCTCTGGTCCCACAGAAGACTGAAAACCCATGGGCATTATTGTGCTTTCAAGGACTGTTGGGGTTCAGTCTGCTGCTGCCTTTCCAGCCATGTGACAATTTTAAGTGAAAAAAAAAAAAAAAAAAGAAAAAGAAAGGGTGTTTTCAAGTATTTGACCCTCTTCCGTGTGGTAGAACCAAATGTCCCAGAGGCAGTATCACTCCTTTCCACTTGTAGTTTATGGTCCAGAAATGGATCATATGACCAATTCTTCAATGGAGGGGAAAGCAAACTATGGCTTTGTTCTTCACGTGGAAATGAAAACAGGAGGAGGATACCTATAGACTCCTGCAGGGGTCTTGAAGTATCTTATGCGATCTTTCAGATGTTTGAAAGATGATTTTTAACTGATCTATATCATATCCACCCCACAGTCTGATAAATACAATATGATAAATTTATGGTGAGCAAGAAAAGAAAAAAGTCAGTTGTCTTTTGGGAGAAGGAAAGTGAAGGTGTGTCAGATCTAAATGACACCAAACTATCCTGTCAGAGAAGAGTGTTATAAAATATTCAATAGCATCTCCATTTGAAACTATGTTAGCATCTTTTTAGATTTAATACTTATTTATGAGTGGTGCATTATAACTGCAAAATGGAATAAGACTTCAGAGGGATTTAGCATCAAAAGATCTGAAGTATAATCCCAAAATCTACCATTTATGTGCTATTTGGCTCTATTAAAGTCATTTAGCCACACGGGACTCCTGGCTCTTTCATCACTTCTAAAATGAGAATAATAATAGTTGTCCTTCACACTGTGTAGTTCTGTTACAAGGCCCAAATGAGGTGGTATTTTTACAATTGCCTCATCAACAACAAAACACTAGAGGCTTTCTTCTCCCGGCCATCCAACCTGTTCTCCTTTCCTCCTGTCTATGTGTGATATGTACACATGCATTTGGATATCCACATAAAAATCACCCCTCCATACTCTTGAGTTAATAGGTAAAATCTAGAGAAATACTTTGGTTTTCTGATAGTTTCCATCACACATTTTGTACTTTCCCAACCTGGACTAAATCACAGTCAATGATATCAGGTGCTACGGTGTTAATGATTCCACAAACTTACCACTTCTAAGCTTTTCTCTCTGACTCCAGACAGTCTGAAACCCACCAGAGGTAATTGGCTGTCATTTAGTTTGTGTGAACGATGAGGTTTATATATCAGAAAAAGACAACCTGACCTTGGAAGGTGGTCACTGGGTCGTCTGACTTTGGGGTCACTAAAGGTGAGTAGATATCCCACTTCTAGGAGGAGTGCTGGAACTGCTGGAAGTGTAGACTATCAGTGATATTCTGCTCCACCCACTGTCTTCCAATTAACTTAAATATTGCAACTGTTTGTATGTAACATGTCAGAAGAATCTCCAATTAGTATTCACAGATTATATCACCAAGCCAAATCTGTCACTTATCACTACTAATGAAAATATAGTAATTCAATAAATTGTGAAGTGTTCATTGCCAAAGAAATATATGTGTGTTTTAAATATGAATCATTACAAAACAAGAATAAAATAGATTGGCAATAACTTAAATATCTTGTGTCATGTACTTAGCTAACTCTTTACATCACAAATAGGCACTATTTTCACACATGATTAAGATACCTTAAAGTGAAAATAAAATATAACTCAGATTTGGCATAAATATTAAGGAAAATTAGTATGCTTCAAGGACAGAATCTTTAAAATTCTGCTTCAAACTACATGCAAGTATTGGCCAAGGACTTAGTAATGGTACTTTAAGACTATTCATCTCTGGGATCTGTCTCACTCTCAGTGTTAAATTTTCTTTAAAAATCTCAGTGCAGTAAAGTCAGCCTCTCCTCTGACACTTTTGACACATTTGCCTTTGAACCAGCCCATTGCAGCAGCTATGCTAAATGACGGAACTAAGCTAGCATGTGTTTCACACATCTGGAGGAAACGCACTGTCAACCTGGATTCCAGTGACCACCAAGAACAAACTGCAGATGCTGGAAACTGAGGAAGTGAAGTTCATCCTACTCTGGAAGGCAGCCACATTATACCTGCACTGTGATATCTGGATTCTAGCTCACAACACACACGCACGCACGCGCACACACACACACACACACACACACACACACACACACACACACACACAGAGTTATTTTTCTCTGAGCATGCAAAATAATTTTGCCTTGAGAAATATTAGGCTGGACCACCTGTTAGTACTACTTGGAGACATTGAATAGGCTGGAAAGAGGCCTGAACAAAAGGGGGCCTTGATCTTGATGGCACCAGCTTCTAAAGGGTACAGTGATCAAACCCTGTCCAATCCTCCAGCGACTGCCCAGCTTCTTCGCTAACTGGTGTAATGGTGTCTGGGATTTGTTCTACTTGGAGTAGGTATTTTCTTAATGTATCTGGCTAGTCCTGGCCGCGATGGTTCTCAGAGTTCACTGACGTCATTCCTAGTTGTTTCCCAGCTAGGGATGGTTAGGCTGCGTCCATAGGTGGTGTGGTGGACCCTCAGTTGTGCACTGTTAGACATATCTTCTGGGAAGCGCGTGCTCCGCTGGGCTTTCTGGCTTCATTTGTTAGGACTTCTGTATCCATGCTCATTGGACTCTTTGATGTGATGATTGAGGTATCCCTCTGGCATGAGTAACGGCTGTGTCAGACAGATGCCTCATAGTGGAAGGTATATAAATGTGTGTGTGTGTGTGTGTGTATGGTGTATATGTGTGTATGATATATGTGTGCGTATGTGTATATATGTATACACACACACATATATTTATATATATATATTCGGGACCATTTATGCTTTGAAGTATTTATAGCAACAAGATTTTACAAAGCAATTTAAGACCTGTGACTCACTTTACTGATCACACAGGGTGCTGTGACATCAGCCGCTTGATGGACATTTCCACACCCTTGGGCAGCTCTCCAAGGAGGCTTTTTTATTTTTTTTTTTTTAAACAGGAAAAATCTCAGAGTTGTTACAGAAGTTGGTAACACACAATTTCCAAGTACTTTTTGACTGTAAATTATTCATAAATTAGATGTCCTGCAGGATGACATACATATTGTTAAACACACACACACACACATACACACACGAGTCAAAATTCTTACCTTTCATTTTTACATTGTTTTTCTGGAAAGCTCAGAGCCAAACGATAATCACACTTAGAATGGCATGCAAAAACTTAGATTTGAGGGTTTAATTTCATATAGTTTCTTCCCCATTTCCTTAAATTCTTGCCATATGAAACTTCCATTCATAACAAATGAGAATAGACAAGATAAAAATATTCTAATACATAAAAGGGTAAAAAGTAAACATATGCGGTACTTAGAATTATAGCTTAAAAATAACTCTTCTTGGTATTTAGACACAGCTTTTCCAGCATTGAATGTTATTTATCTTACCATGTGTCATGTTGGACCATTATACCATGAAGCCCCGTATAAATTATTTTGTGGCAACATGGGCTGTATGTTTCTATGCCTAATGCATCTGCATGTTGACGTGCTGTATCTTCCCTCCTTGTCACTAAGAGCAAGCATGTCCAATTTCGTTGCTGTAAGATCTAAAAAGAATCGAAGGTTTTTAAAAAGAGGTTTTCACTCACCACATCAGTGGGTGAACTCACTTGTCTTGTCTGAGAACAATTGCTTTAATGAGTCCCGTGGGCAAAGAATAGGGAGTAGCTTGTCATTGAGAGTTCATATTGACTTGATATATTTCCTTAGGAGGGACTGATCAGAGGAAAAACCTTACAGTGTATGCCAGAAATGCTTGAATGTGTTTACTCACATTGTGGAGTTTAAGGAATGCATATTTTATTTTCACTAGCTACATCCAGGTACCTGTTAAGAATCTGGTTCACAGTGGCCTTTGGCACATTAACAAGGGAATCCTCCATATTTTGTACTTCACAGACAAGGACACATTGTGGCTTTAGACGTGCTCTTTGCTACCAAGTCCCTATTAAGCAAGGGAGTGGGTCCTAATTGGGTCTCTTTGATTTAACTGCTAAGCACACTGAACTTCGACAATACACACTCCAAACAACACCATACTGGCATTTAACTCTTTTTATTGAAGAGTATGTTCCTAGTATTTTCTGTTTATGTTGGTTATGTTTTTTTTTTCTACTCCTCTTAAAAGTGCAGCTTATTCTTTATGGTGTTGTAGATGCAGTGAACTGGGGAGATCATATCACTTTCTGTCCAGCTTCTTGATCTCGTCAATACAAGTTTATAGACAAACGCAGCAGGCGACCCAGTAAGAGTTTTACGTAGTAGAGGAAGCAAAGTCATCTGAAGAAGCCAGAGCACTCATGCTGAACACAGCACCTTCCCATCACCCTGGTGATGCTGGGAAAAGTTGAGCTCACAGATGATGTCATGGTACACTCTCCCCCAGGGATGCTGGGAAAGGCTAGGCTAAGAGTTGCTGCAAAGCTGGAGGAAACTTACACACAGCCCAACACCCAGGAATGCTGTGGAAGCCTGGCATTGATCTTTATGGGTGCACAGATGATAACACAGCAGTTAGGTTAGTGGGTATTAGTTTCCTCGTTGCATATTTTGTGATAGCTTGCATACCTGTGATGATATCATCAATTGTGGGCATGTAGGGTGACCTTGCTTTCCCTTGTATCAACCTTACTGCTCCCCATCTGAGTAAGGACAGGTGTCTAGCATTGGGATTGGTTTTAGGGAATTGCATGTGCTCTGGAGTTTCTCATCACAGTGGGGCATTATTGATAGGGACAATAATCCTTTTTATTGGACAAAAAAAGGGATAGGCATTTGAAGAGGGTTTGTGGCCTCATCCCTTGATTCTTCCCAGCACACGTTTCTGTGTGGTGCTCTGTTTCCATGTCTGCATGCTTATTTGTACTCATGCAAATCTTCTTGCCTTAGGTACCTGCAATAGACTCTCATGAACTCATACTTAAGGCCAATTTCTTGAGTACTCCAATGACTGTTCTCACTCTATCTCTTTGCATGAATTCTAGAAGAAAATTTTTGTGTGCCTTGAAATGCTGTCTAAAAAGGTTTTATAGTTATTTAAAATAAGTATCATATATTAAGTAAAAATAAAATATTATTTTTCCCAAATTTTAATCTTGAATTCTCCCTAAAAATGGCCTGGGGATGTGGCTCAGTACATTTTGTTCAGCACACACAAGGCCCTTGTGGTCAACCCTCAGCAGAGAGAGAGAGGAGGTGGAGAGGTAAGAAAAGAAGAGGGGAAGGAGGGGACCCTCATAATTTGTTTTTAATTGCACAAGTGTCAAAACAACTGTTACTGGTCTCAAAACTCTTAGCACATATACAAGTAACACCCTCCATGCTCCATCGAAAAACGAGGCTGTATCAAACTGGAATGTTATGTGGGATGATTCATGTTCTGAGATTTTCCATTGTAATTTCTCACTCTGCAGGTGCAAATGAACCTGTGGGCTTACTCATTTCAGAACTCACGTGTTTTAATGAGGAGCTCAACATGTGAACACATCAATGTGTTTTCCTCCCCATTAGTATTTGACATCTTCTTTGTTAATTCATAATTGCAGCATCCCAAGACTGACAATTTTGCTGAGCATCTTTCCTTATCTACGGTATCATACACAGACATATTGCCTGCGGCAGCACCGAGGCTGTAGGGACCAATGCCTGAATGCCCTGCTGTTTCCAAGAACTGAAACTGGCTGTGTTGAAGATAAATGAGAAAGGAGTAGTGCTGGGCTACAGGGCAGTCTATTAACAGAACAAGTGGTAGAGGCAGTGCTGTGCCCAAACTGGCTACAGCACTGAAGACCTCTGAGAAAATTCTTAAAAGGCCTCCCCCTGCAAGAACCAGGACAGACCCCTTCTACCAGTAATGGCCATAAAAATTCAGCTACATCGACAAAATGCAATGTGGTGTAGGAATGCTCTTTCGTACAGTTGAAGCCAGGTTAAGACACAGCTGAAGAAGGATCTCGTGGGTAGGCAGGTTCCCAGCATCCCTTGGGGCACACAACTAAGCAGGACACAATGACAGAGGCCACAGGTTAATTTTCTGTTCTTTGAAGGATTCTAATATCGATGCTGTTGAGGCCTCTCTCTCCTATCCACAAGAAAATGACATTACCGAACTCCACACATTATGTCTTAATCCTTTGACTTAACTCTTGCCACTGGTAAGAAACACATCCTTAAAAAAAAATCTTGTTTGTGAATTTTCAGCATCCACTTTCTTGGACCACTCCTATTAAATCTGAAACACCTTCCATCAATTGTAATGTTATATCCTGAAAATAGGAACTTTGTAACAATAAGTGTCTCAACTACTACCAACTATTTAAATGTAGTTTCAGTAAATCGGTCTACTTTCCTGGTTTGAGATATGATAAATATTACTCTAATGCATTAGCCAATTGGAACTGAAAGACACATTCTTTTTTTTTACTACTTTTATTTATTTTTTTAACAAATTTTTATTAAAAAATAATAATTCATATTACATCTCATTTTCTATCCCATCCCATGCATCCTCCCATTCCTCCCTCCCTCCCACGTTCACCCCAATCCCCCTTCCCTATGACTGTGACCGAGGGGGACCTCGTCCCCCTGAATATGGTGCTAGGGTATCAAGTCTCTTCTTGGTAGTCTGCTATCCTTCCTCCGAGTGCCATTGGACCTCCCCAACAAATGGACATGGCCAAATATGGGGCACCAGAGATCCTGTGAAAGTCACTCCCCAGTCTCCACTTAACAGTGTCTCCTGCCTTATAGAAGCTTCTCAGCCTCATGAGGTCCCATTTATTAATTGTTGACCTTAAGGCCTGGGCTGTTGGTGTTCTGTTCAGAGTTGTCTCCTGTGCCAATGTGTTCCAGGCCCTTCCCCACTTGTTCTTCTAACTGATTTAGTGTCTCTGGTTTTATATTGAGGTCTTTAATCCATTTGGACTTGAGTTTTGTGCATGGTGACAAGTATGGGTCCAATTGCATTTTTCTACATGTAGAAATCCAGTTAGACCAGCACCATTTGTTGAAGATGCTATCCTTTTTCCATTGAATAGATTTGGCTTCTTTGTCAAAAATCAGGGGACTATATGTGTGTAGATTCATATCTGGGTCTTCAATTCTATTCCATTGCTCAACCAGCCTATTGCTGTGCCAGTACCATGCTGTTTTAACTACTATTGCTCTATAGTACAGTTTGAGATCAGGTATGGAGATTCCTCCTGAGGATCTTTTATTGTATAAGATTGTTTTAGCTATTTTGGGTTTTTTGTTTTTCCATATAAAGTTGAGAATTGACCTTTCAATGTCTTTAAAAAATTGTGTAGGTATTTTGATAGGGATTGCATTGAATTTGTAAATTGCTTTTGATAAAATGGCCATTTTTACTATGTTGATTCTCCTGATCCACGAACAAGGGAGATCCCTCCATCTTCTCAAGTCACCTTCAATCTCTTTAGGGACTTAAAGTTTTTTCAAACAAGTCTTTCACTTGCTTGGTTAGCGTTACTCCTAGGTATTTTAAATTGTTTGTGGCTAATGTGAAGGGTATAGATTTCCTAATTTCTTCCTCTGTATGATTGTCATTTGTATATAGGAAGGCTACTGATTTTTTTTTAGTTAATTTTGTAACCAGCCAATTTGTTTAACGTGTTTATTAACTGAAGGAGTTCTCTGGTGGAATTTTGGGGGTCACTTATGTACACTATCATATCATCTGCAAATAGGGATAGTTTGACTTCTTCCTTTCCCATTTGGATCCCCTTGATCTCCTTGTGTTGTCTTATTGCTCTGGCTAGGACTTCAAGAACTATATTGAAGAGATATGAAGAAAGGGGACAGCCTTGTCTGGTCCCTGATTTTAGAGGAATTTCCTTGAGTATCTCTCCATTTAATTTGAGACACATTCTTTCTTTTTATTTGACTTTTTTTTTTTTTTTTTTTTTTTGCCTATGAGTATTTTATCTTAAAGGAAACACAAGTGGTTGGCAGGAGGACACAGTGATTAAGAACACTTGCTGCTCTTATGTAAGTTCCTAGTATAATTCCCAGCACCCATGTCAGGTGACTCACAGCCACCTGTAACTCCCCTCTCTTATGGATTGAATGCCTTATTCTAGGTTCCTCAAACACCTGTATTCATGGGCACATATACACAAAGACACAAAGACATATCCTCAAACACCTATACTCATGGGCACATAGACACAAAGACACAAAGACATATCCTCAAACACCTGTACTCATAGGCACATATACACAAAGACACAAAGATACGCAATTAAAAAAAAATCTTTTAAAGTAAATTTTAGAAAACTATTTATTTTCAGTATTAAAAGAAAATTGGTAACATTTTCATAAGGACAATGGATTCTTTATTCCTACAGGACCAACACAGCTGTGTTCTTATAAATGTCATCACCTAACTTCAAAATGTGGTCCTGCCTATCTTCTTTAGAGAGATGAATGCATACAGTGAGACTAACATGAAACATAGGTCCTAGTTTCAGTTGCCACCCAAAAAAACATCAATTTTATTTTTCTTATTTTGTAGTATAGCACATAGGATCTGACTTTCTGGGTATGTCAGGTAAATCATTAGCATCCCAACCATTTATGTGCTTGCTTTCTGGGCAGCTATTAATAAAATTTGAGATCTGTTGTGGCTTAAAACTTTTAAATGTATTTTGTTTTAATTTTATGCCATCAAGGCGTACTTAGTTTAATTAAAATGTTCTAACATTCTTGTGTCTATATTACACACTATTTTCTCATTGTCGTGTGCTAATTAGCAGACTATAATTCCTTCTCCTACAGTGACACTGTGTCAAATATATCAACCTCTTTTATGAACATCATTGAATCATTTATCATAGTGGATTTTTTTCATGAAAATTAGTAAACTATAAAATAAGGAACATGAGATTCCAAAATGGCGGCACCTATCATGCACTGTATCTGATCTATTGCACTGAGACCAGGGACCTAACTGGGATCCACAGACCACAAGAACTGGAGAACAATATGTGAGTGGGGTCCTACACAGTGCAGACCACAGACAGACGTGGCCCCAGATCAACCAATGGCCCATGGAAGACAGGATCCAGTCCCCAGACTCTGGACCAGAAACTGACTGCAAACTGCAGCCTGGCTCAAAAACACAAACTTGATATATGCGACTGAACTCGGAGCAGTAAAGCTCCAGGGATCCTGGCCTTGGGAAATCTCAGGGAAACAGATGGATCTGTCTTCAGAAACCCCCCACCCACCCCACGCCAGTCCACAGAAAGCTCCAGTTGTCACACAGATGCCCAGGTGCCTGTGAACACTTTACCCAGCCACAGTAGTGTCTGAATGGGACCTAGCGACTAGCCACAGTGGACCATGCCTACACAATTGAGGTGATCTAGCCTGGCCTAGTCAGGCTCCACATCCCAGCAGGGTCTCCCATCGGCAGGCCTGAAGGGACAGGACAGAAAACTAACCAGCGACCCCAACACAGAGCGACTGAACCGCCACAGTTGTGTGATCTGAACTGGACGAGGCAAGAGCCTACCTCTGCTGACCCAGTGGGGAGCCTAAGGTGTAGAGCAAAGTCTCCTGAAGCTGAAACCAGGTCACCTGCCTGTTATAGGGAAGAATTCCCTGATCCCTAAACAAATGCAGAAAGACACAGCCAAACACGTTGAAGACATAAAAGAGTCCTGTAGAGAGGCACTGGAAGAAATTCAGGAAAATACAATCAGATGAAGGAAATCAATAAAACAGTTCAATATCTGAGCCTATAAAGAATCACTGGAAGAAAATCAGGAATATACAAACAATCAGAAGAAGGAAAAAATAAAACAGTTTGAGATCTGAAGATAAAATGGAAGCAATGATAAATGCAAAGACAGAAGAAAAACAGGAACGAGTGAATTTAGAGAAGAAAGCAAGCAACACAGAGGTAAGCTTCTCTAACAGAATCCAAGAGATGGATATCTCTTGTTCGTGGATTGGGAGAATTAACATAGTAAAAATGACCATCTTACCAAAAGCAATTTACAGATTCAGTGCAATTCCTATCAAAACACCTACACAATTTTTAGAGATATTAAAAGATCAATTCTCAACTTCATATGGAAAAACAAAAAATCCAGAATAGCTAAAAAATCCTATATAATAAAAGAACCTCTGGAGGAATCTCCATACCTGATCTCAAGCTGTACTATAGAGCAACAGTAATTAAAACAGCATAGTAGTGACATAGCAATAGGCTGGTTTATCAATAGAAGTGAATAAAAGACCCATAAATAAATCACACACATATGGACACTTGATTTTTGACAAGGAAGCCAAATATATTCACTGTGAAAAGGATAGCTGCTTCAACTGCCAGCAGAACAAAGTGACAGCCTAGACTGGGAAAAGATCTTCACCAACCCTACATCTGACAAAGGACTAATATCCAAAATATATAAAGAGCTCAAGAAATTAAACACCACCAAACCAAATAACCCAATTAAGAAATGGGGCTCAGAACTAAACAGAGAATTCTCAACAGAGGAATATCGAATGACAGAGAAACACTTAAAGCAATGCTCAACATCCTTAGTCATTGGAGAAATGGAAATCAGCATAACTTTGAGATTCCATCTAACACCCATCGGAATGGCTAAGATCAAAATCTCAAGTGAAAGCACATGCTGGCGAGGATGTGGAGAAAGAGGAACACTCCCTCATTGTTGGCAGGAATACAATCTTATATAACCACTTTGGAAATCAATCTGGTACTTTCTCAGAAAACTAGGAATAGGGCTACCTCAAGATCCAGCTATTCCACTCCTTGGAATATACCCAGAAGATGCTCCAGCACACAACAAGAACATATGCTCAACCATGTTCATAGCAGCCTTATTCATAATAGCCAGAACCTGGAAACAGCCCAAATACCCCTCAGTTGAAGAATGGATAAAAAAAACTGTGGTACATTTACAGTATGTAATACTACTCACCTATTAAAAACAAGGAAATCCTGAAATTTGAGGACAAACGGATGGAACTAGAAATGATCATACTGAGTGAGTTAACTCAGATGCAGAAAGACTCACATGGTATATACTCACTTATAATTGGCCACTAACCCAGAAGGGATGTCCCAGGAAAGTCTTCACTTACCAGGGGATTGGGATGCATGTGAGGATTTCCTATTGGGACTCTAGGTGAGAGAAGTATGGGAGAACGGTGAAATAGAAGGACCCAGAGGGTCCTAGAAATCTACAAGAAGAACATCATGATGGGTGGATTTGGACCCTGGGGGGTCTGGTCACACTACTGCACCAACCAAGGATAATACATGCAGTAAACATTGAACCCCTACTCAGATCTAGCCAATGGACAGGACATTCTCCACAGTTAAGTGGAGAGTGGGGACTGACTCTGCCATGAACTCTGGTGCCCCATATTTGACCACATCCCCATGAGGGAGAGGCCCGGTGGTACTCAGAGGAAGGATAGAAGGCTACCAAGATGAGATTTGATAGCCTAGCCTATGACCATATAGAGGGGGAGGAGGTCACCTTTGGTCACAGACCTAGGGGAATGGAATAGAATGAAAGTGGGAGGGAGGGAGGAATGGGAGGATATAAGCAAGGGGAAAACAATTTAGCTGTAATCTGAATAAATTAATTAAATAAAAATATAAAAACAAAATAAAATAAGGAACACATGTGTCTCTGTAGGAATTCCTACGTATATGACTTAGATCTTAATTGGCTAAATTCAGCAAATATTTTTATTTGAATTTGCTTTCAGCAAAACTTAAACAATGTAAAATTTAGAAATAAATATAACAGAATACAAAGCCTAGATTTATTTTTTACTTTTACATATACATGTATGCATATTATTACACATACACACAATAAACTACATACAACATGAAGGACCATGAAACAATTAGGAATTATATAAATGTTAGATTCCTAGAGTTTGCCTATTTGTATTCAGCAACCTTGGAGAAAACATCTTTCCTATCTTGTGAGTCTACAACTCCGAATGTAAATCAACATCTATCATATCTTATCTCTGTCAACCTAAAAACACCCATCTAGACCTAAAAACATCTTAACCCCTAAACACTTAAGCTTAATTGTAAAACTAAACTATCTGGTCTTCAACCCCATCAGAGACTTGAGAAGAAAGAACTATTATATAAGTAAACAGGAAGTGCAACTTAGCCTGGTCCAAAATGAGAAAATGACAGAGACAGTTCACTGCTTAGACCATCATGCAAAACTCTATAATGTTGGATCATCCTCTTCAGCCTTCTGGCCCATTATATCTGGCAGACATATTTGTGAGGCGGAAACTGTTGAGGACCTGCTTACCCTGTCTTGGCAGAATTCGGCCGTCAACTCTACCTGTGTCCAAGCTTGCCCACTTTTAGGCAGAATTCTGTCTGTAGCAGAAATGAGGACATTTTGCCCAGTAGCTTGTTTGCTACATTTGAAGCCGTCTCCAAATTTCCTTTTACTATGTAATTCTTCTTGCACAAATGTTGAAGTCATAGACATTGTTTTCTATTTCTTCCAAATTTTGTTACTAGACTTCCTTGGGTGGGTGAAATTTTGAAAATGTCTAATGCACTACCTTTCGTTATACATGTATGTGCATGCACACATGTGTGCGTGTGTATGTGTTTGTGTGTGTGTGTGTGTGTATGTATGTGTGTGTATGAATGATCTAGTAATATTGCTACCTGTGTCCTGTATGAAACCCACATAACTCGTTCATTTAACCTATTGGACAATGCCCTCTTGCCTGTGACTTACAAATGAGAAGAAAATGGTGCTCTTCTAGGCAGTCAGGATGTCTGCTCACAGGTCTTGAGTTTCTGAAGCTGGAACAGGAGCCAGCAGAGGCTAAGAAAGCCAGGCTTCCCCATGAAGACAGATTCAGAAGAGTGCAGTGAGGAAACAGGGAGGGGCTCCTCTCCGTTCCAGAGTGAAATGAAATCTGATGTGGACCTGGAACCTGGAACTGTCAATCACATGAAAGCATAAATTTTCTTTTGATTTCCAAGCCCATTTCAAATATTTCTTTCTGTCACTTTCAATGTAAATTGCTCTTATCAAGACATATATGTTTTCCAGCACCCATCAAAAAGCCAGATTTTATCAGAAATTATTTATGACTTTTGTTTTTTAAACTATATCTTGGCACCTAATATGCAAATTTATATTATACGTAAACATAGACACATAAATACAAGCATATATGTATGCCACTGTCCAGGGATTTCAAAATGTTTAGTGAAATTCAAACTAAACCTATATTTACATGAAAATTATTAAATAAATATTAGGAGTTTTAGAATTTTAAGATGCATTTAGATAGATGTTAACAAATTTAAAACTATTCATTGAGAGGGCATTCTGTTTCCGGAGTGTTGTAAACAGTTACCTATTTTTGTTTAAATTAATATTAAGCAGCCAATTCAATAAAATGCATTTGAGCTGCACTGTTTGCTAGTGGCACATTTATAATTTGTATCTATTTTGTTTAGCTTGAGAGCGTTGAGGTGCCTTCTCTGCCTGAAGGCAGTGATCCAGCTGCCCTCAGTATCTCCACGTTAGCAGTTTCTCTGAGCTACATTCTCATTGGCTCTTTCATATGTAATCAGCATTGATCTCAAAATTCTGTCATTTGTTCCAGTCGACATCAATTCTGTGAAATCTTGCTGAGAATCCATTATGTAATTCTTAGTACAAAAAAAAAAATGTTGAAACTGGCTCCATTACAGAGATTATTATAGGATTAAACATGTCACAAAAGGATTGGAGATTTGTTAAAGAAACAAAAATATCTGAAGGGAACCCCCCATACACACACACAACAACAACTCTCTCTAGTCCTCTTTCCATTGCATAATTTACTCACATAGATTTTCCAGTAAAAAGAACACAGCACATTATTGTGCAAGGGTAAGTTTATACGCTACAAAATGTAAGTGCTGTAATTGACATTTAATTGTCGATCTAAAAGGTTAAATTTTAATACTAGTCTCTACAGGATACCATGGACTCATGGGCTGACCCTGAAAAGAAGGTGAGCCTTCTCTGAGCTGTAAATGTAAATGTTCTGCATTAATTTAAATAGACTGGGGTGACGATTTATCTCTAGGAAGGTCCTAGCTCACTGCTGCAGAACGAGTTTCATTCCTGTTCAGGCATGGGGATTCATCCCCACAGGATTTATGCTCCCCATCTCAAGCTTGTTGAGATTGACTATGTCCTTGTTTGCTTGTGTTGTTCTTACTACGTTTTGACCTTGGTGTCTCTGTGTTTACACTATGTACACCTTGCCTCTTAAGCTGTACTTTCCCTAAAATGTAATAAAAAAAAGATCTTGTTTATAAAAATGCTGAAGCAGAGTACAGACCATCAATGTGGTTGTTATTGGCCTCATCATAATAACATACAGAATATGTACTCTATTACGATGCCTTTTTTTTTTTTTTAGGCTTAAATGTGATTATGGAAGGGTATTAAATGGGAAAAAGGTGGTAAGACCAGGAGAATCAGGGAGTAATATTTGTTTGATTGTCCATATTTAAAATATCATATTCAGAAAAAAGTGATTATTATTTCTGAGTTATCAAAAGTGTGTGAAATGAGAAACATTAATCTTCAAAGCTGAAGAGCATCATGGGAGAGAGAGCAAGAAGGAAATATAGAAAGGAGCTGAAGGAAGTTGACAGCAGACAGACAGAGTGGGGGGAAGAAAGGAAGAAGGGAAATACACAAGCCTGCCCATCTCACTGTTGAAAGATCCTTGATGTTCTAGTGTTTGCATGTCCTGCAACTCACAAGTAAAATATTTCTTTAGAATAAAATTTATTTATTTTTATTTAGATGCAATTTCAAATTATGGAAGCTGAGACATTTTGCATTGCACCCTGGGTAAATTACACAATAATTTTTTATGTAATTTCCAGTCTTACTTACTATGTAAATTAATACCATATAAACATTTTTCTCTAAGATCATGAATATTCTATTTTTATAATACTTCATTTATTGATATCATGTACCCAAATGATAGGATTTTTATTCTCTTAATTTGCATAAAACCCAAAACACACAATTTATCTTTGTTCATTTGAAATGCATAAACATAGGAGTCAAACATCCATGTATGTTTTCTCTTTTTTTTTTTAAGATTTATTTGTTATGTATACAATGTTCTCTCTGCATGTACACCTACACACCAGAAGAGGGATCCAGCTCTCATTGTAGATGGTTAGAGCTAGCATGTGGTTGCTGGGAATTGAATTCAGGGCCTTTGGAAGAGCAGTCATCTCTGAGCCATCTCTCCAGCCCCTTCATATTTTCTTCTAACTTTATAGGATATTATATTTCCTTTTTAATTGGTAATAGACTATTAAATAGTGTAATATTAGAGATAAATCATTATTTTGGTTTAATTTCATCAAAAATAGGGTGAATAGATAAATGATATGTAATTTATCACAGAATATTCTTTACACATACACACTTTTATCGGTAATTTTCTGATAGCTACAGTCATTTTTAAGTCTCAAGTCTCTTATGTCTAAGTATTAAATTTTATTAGTTCCAAGGTATTTTTTCTGTCCCTAGGGCAAACCATAGCTATTAGCAAAGTATAAAGCTTTAAGAAAAATGAAATTTACCCAAATGAACATATTTCTAGATAGAATACGTGTTTGATAACACATGACATTTTCTAGATTTGTTATATTTTGAAAATATGTGAAATTTAATATACTCAAATGTAATTGTAACATGTAACAAATAGTATAAAATATTTATTATAGATGTGTATTCTATGCAATATATATAATATGTTGTAACAAACAAATATCAATTGATACTTCATTTGTTTTCTCTGTCTAATGCCTAACTTTAGATACATTTATTTGTTTCAAGCTTTGCATCCCAACCTCTATTGTGATGTACCCACAAAAAGTAAGTGATACTTTGGGGATGAAAATCTCAGAGTCAGTTTTTTTCAAATGTCAGGATAATTTTTTTCTGTGTGGTGTATGTCTGTTGCAGGTATACATTTGTGTGAATGTGTGGTGTATATACATCTTTGTGAATATGGAGGCCAGAGCTCAACTTCAGCTGCCATGCCTTGGGCACTGTCCACCTTGTTTTTTGAGATACTGTCTCTCTCGCTGGCTTGAGGCTTCATGACTAGAAGAGACTGATTGAGATTTCATGTGTGTACTACCATTCCCAGGTTTTCTGAGGCTCTGGGCTCTTGGGTTCTCCTTCATGTGAGGAGAACACCTCACCCATGAAGCAATCACCTCAGTCCACCTTGTCATCTTTTTACCCTGTGCCTGTGACTGGATCCAGATCACCATGCACCATCGAAATGGACCCTGGTTTAACATGCCAAATCCTGATCTCCACCTGGCTTCCTTCCAGGGGTCTGCTCCATCCTCATCATGTGGGGTGATTGGCTGTTGCCACCAGGCTGAGGCTTTACCACATTGTTCAATTCAAAATTCCAGTTTTCAGTGGCTCATGTAGAATCACCAATTCATTTCTATTTACTTTGACATGAAGATAATCTTATCTAAAATATGATCTTATCTAAAGATTATTATTCTCTTGATATTGGATGGCATGGGCTTTAGTAGAGATTTACAAAAGGAATCCTTTGTATGATCTGAATTTCAATAATTAAATGTTTAGGCAAATACATATTTCTGCAGTGAATGTCTTTCAAATGTTTACATATATTGATTAAGAATGGTTGACCTAGACCTTGGTGTAGTTCACTGCATCATTGTCTGATTATGTTAGAGTGTGCAATTGTCTGTGCAATTTTTTGGTACAAATAGCATCACCTGTGGGTCAGCATTCTCAATTTTAATGCTAGTTAGGGATAGATAATTTTTATGTGTGGAAACATATCCTGTATTATCTTTATAATTTCTAGTCTGTCTGCACAGTTCTCCTCGCCCCATTCACATATGGGAAAACAAATAAAAATACCTTAATATAAGGAAACATGCACCCTAAGAGCTGTGATTACTACAGTCAGTGTAAGGGGACCCCTTGCAATAAGCAACATCCCTAGATGAACCACAAGACAACTTCGTGACATTAGGTGACTGGAGCCTGAAGAATGGCCATGTGATTTTGGAGAGGACTCTCGATCTAGCAGAAAAGCTTTATCAGAGATGAGCAAAGCATATGTTCTGAGGCCTTTTAGAAATGTGGTAATAAAGCATAGATATTCAAATGACATCTGCCCATAATTGTGATTATTTGTGTCTGAATTATTTATCTTATTGAATGTGTCCCCACTTTTGAAATTAGCTTTATATGATGTTTAATGCGGTAATAAACTGAAATCTGTATATATTCCTGTAATAGTTATTTTGATTTTTTTCCTAAGTTGCTCATATTGTATTTGCTGAAACCATGAATGATTTCAAGTAGATTGCTTGTTTTTCATTAATTTATTAATTAATAACTTACTAACTTTGCATCCTGATCAAAGCTTTCCCTCCCTCTTCTCCCCCAGACCCTCCCACTGACCTCCCCTCCCCTTATGCAAATAAATTTCTATATAGTCCATATCTCATTCATTTTTGAATTGCATGCTCTATGGTGGGTACGTGTTCAAGACTATAAACTATCAATTGGCAGATAGCTACGGTGCCCATGCCCTTTCCTGCTTTAGCAGGAGTGTTAGAAGTCTCCATTGCTGACTCCCTGGTGAGTGAGCTGATGCAATCCCAACTCTTATCCTTGATGCTACTTGAGGGCTGTGAGGTAGTGAATCACACTCAGAATTAAATTTACCCTTTCCTGAAATGCTGGCCACGTTTCATGTGATAACTGGGCACAACCATGACTTTCTTCTGAAGGTGTTGAATAATACACTGCCCATTTTCGTAGGAGTTTTATATATTTAATTAACCGCCGGAAAGATGATATATTCAGAAACTTTAATTTGCCAAAGCCAGCTCACACAGTGGACAAAGGAAGGCCTGGAAATAGTCATAGGCGCATACTATTAACTTGTATTTGACTTGTTTATGTCTCTATATGATGGTCCATGTATACTTGTCAATGTAATGATATGTAAATCTTTAAACAGTATGTATACAAATTTATGCACACAAGCTCCACATTTATAAATTTATAGCTAGAGTTATATTCATTACTAAATATCTGTGGATGAAGAGTTACATGGAGATGGGAAGATGACCCATCTTCTAAGAGTGTGTGCTGCTCCTATAGAACATCTGAATTTCATTCCCAGCACTTACGTCAAGCAGCTCACCACTGCCTGTAACTACACCTCCAGGGGATCTGATAGTCTATATTAGACTCCCTGTATACCAAACTCCGTGTATAAAAGGCCCACATGTAGACATGCATGTATATGAATCATTTAAAAATAAAAATAAAATACTAAATACACACACACACACACACACACACACACACACACACACACACATACCTATCCTATCAGTGATCCTCCGTATCTATAACTGATCCTCAAGTTGTCTTCGTAATCATGATATATGAATTTATTCTCTATGTGACAAACTCTACAATAAAATGATTTCATTCCCCTTCCAAGCCTTACTAACCACCTGGAAATGTTATTACCATCCTTTCTTTGTGATAAGCCAAGCTCATCTCTAGATTTACTAGTCTTTATTTTCGTACTCCCACGATCTGGTGCTAAAGCTGTCTGTGCGAGGGAGGCATGAAGGATGGAGGTGGATTCCTTAAGAGGCTCTGAGCTGAAGATGACCATTGTTTTTTTCTGGTGCTTTTCTTTATGTTCACCATTCTGAGTGGCAAGTGCAGGGAGTATCCCCTCATTGCGTTCCACTGTATCTCATGTTTAAGATGGAGACCAAGGCTTACGTGCAAAAAATAAAATTTCTGGATCTAATAGGGACCTAACTGGGTCTTTTTGGCTAATTGCTTCCCTAGGTACAGCTAATAAAACTAGGCTAGATGTCCATAGCACATATATCTCTCTAAATATAAATAGGACCCATATATCTTTTGCTATGAGCAATGCTTCCTTTTTTAAAGTGGAAATACCTCTCTACTGAGCTCTTTTTACTCAGGGGCCTTTACTTTTTGTAATACAGGTATCATTTTTTTTTTGCATTTAATTTTGAGCAGCTTATAAAAACTTACTCTTTGCATCAATAATTAAGGTGCAAGTGGTGTGTTTATCTTTATTATGACATATCTTATTATCAAAGCCATTGCTAGAATAGCATTTTTCAGATCCACGTGTCAATCATGTCTAACATTATTTAAATAAGTTATATTAAATAAGATAGTTTTTACCTTAGCCAATGCTGAATTTACCAAAATTTATTTTGGAAGAGAAAAAAAATATTTGGTGTGACAAGTGAAGACTTTTAAAGGAAATAAAAATCAAATTTTTTATAGGAGAAAATGTTTCAAACCCAGATTTTTTTATAAACATCCATTTCTGTTTTATTTGTATTATCTGTTCTTGTTTTCCCTGATTGCTCTTTGGCACCAGTTTGATGACAGTTTTTGGGTTGTGACTGTGAACATCAGAAAATTGATTGCACACATGGAACACTGAATGACCCTTGACTTGGGCAACAACCGTATTTGAACCATCTATGCCTGTGATCTGTCTGAAAGATGAGGAAGAGTGCAGAAGGCCAAGCTTTAAACAAAAAAAGAGAGAATGCTGTCTAAATAGCATTTGAAACATTCCCAAATATGTCAGTACACAAAGAAGCAAATGAACCTAAGACTTATTGAACTGCAGAAACCCCACCACAGATGTTAACTTCTCTTAACCAATGATAAATAAAGAAAAATGAACAGCAAGGTATCGAAATGTCTGATAAACCCCTTTGGAAGTTTTTAGAGAACCCATATCACCACATGCACACAACAAATATAAGAAACTTTAAGCCTTTTATTACACTTTATTTGTTTGTCAACGAGAGGCATGCAATTGACAAGGCACAGGTATGGAGCTCAGAGGCAGCATGTTGGAGCAGTTTCTCCTTCTGCTATATCAGGTCTGGGGATTGAACTCAGCTTGTCAGGATTAGAGGAAAACACCTTTACCCTGTGGGCCATCTTGCCAGCTCCCATATAAAAAGATGCTCACCTTGATCCGCTGGACTTGTATTTCAAGAACTTAGCAAAAAAAAAAAAAAAAAAAAAAAAAAAAAAAAAAAAAGTCTGAATATTCAAACATATACAATGAAAAGAAATACAATAAAAATTTTGAGGAGTCCTACTGATTAAAAATTCTGTATCATTACTGATAATTAAGGGGAAAAAAGTGCAATGCTAGAAATGAAAAGGGCCACAGAACCCGCAGACAGCACCGTGATATGAATGGGACAGTAGAAGTAGAAGAATAAAACTGTGTGAGTGGTTACAATGAGCTTCTGTTCTGGCAGTGAAGGGTCCCAGGTGTTAGTGGGAGACACTGGCCCATTGCTATAATTCAGATACTGGAGCTTCTCTTGCTCTTCTGGACTTGTGTTTGCCAGCCCTTCATCTTCCTCCTTCATAGTGCCATCTGATGGACCAGGTAGCCCTTTATCTGGAGAGAAAAGTCTGATGCCAACAGAGAGGTCCAGGAGCACTGCTCTTCGTGGCCCTGGCCAGGCCCAGAGCTGCAGCTCCTGGAGGGCTTTCTCTGAGTACAGTGTTCTGAAGGCCTTACCGCGCGACCGCCTGCCCTAAGTGGAATTGTGCTTTTGTTTGTCATCCTCTTAGCCCCCTCTCCACTCCTCACTAGCATACCTTTTCATTCACCCACTAGTTTAGTGTGCTGGTTTTACTGGCTTTTCTCAAGGGAACACTGATGTAGGAAGTGGATAGGTGTTGCTGCAGTGAGCTGATTGTGCCCACATGTTTATGACAGTCCTCTATGTGAAGTTTCTTCTCATCCCTCGATTTCTGTCTTGGGTACAACACTGGGCAGGTGTCTAATGCCAGGCAGGCGCTGGGAGGCAGTAATTCTTTTTTCAGCCCAGGGACTCCTGATGCTGCAGGGACAGCAATAGGACTCAGAGGAGCGAAGGAGATGGGAGTCGCACAACTAAAGGAGACTCAGACCAGTTCAGTGTTCCTCGGTGGCTGTAGGGACCAGAAAACACCATAGAAAATCTACCCTGGGAGTTTTGGGACTCATCGGCCCCTTCTAGCGTCTGTGTGGACCCAAATCCCTACTGAAGTTTAAACACCTTCCAAACAGCTGTAGGGATCATTGTGGCAGACAGGGAGTGTATGCCAGGAAGTTTCTCAGCCTCTTCTATTGTGTGTAGGGACCTGCTGGATTCAGCTATCTCGCACTGACTGGCTGCTTTCCTACTCTCAGATGGAGGCCATATGGAATCCATGTGACACACCTTGGATCTCCCCAGATAGGTGTGTGCTTGTGTGTTCCTGTCATGCCCTTTCTCCTACCCGGGTTTCACTAAATCTGTGTTTTCACCATGTTCGACCGTTCTCTCTGCATTTAGGATTAGTGTTGGATCCACTTGTAGATTCTGTTCAGAGCAGTCTAAGAATGTGATATGGTATATTGGGAAGTATTTACCTTATTTAATATATCTGAATGTCCCTATTAAAAAACAAACATATATTAAATTTAAAAAAACAAAAGATTAACAGATAAATGTAGGAAATTTGTAGCACTGATTATTTTAGCATAAATAGTAAATATTTCATCGGATATATTTATCCTAAGAGTAATTCATTATGTATATTATCATATATATGTATATATATGAGTAAACTATAGTTCCTATATATTTATTCACTAAATATGGCCAAAAAATAATTGAAGACCACGTTTAGAACAAATAAATGAGAGCACAACCCTCCTTATTTCCAAAGTCCAGTCTAAGCAAACACATCTAAATTTGGGAGCCACACCTGCATCTAGACCCTTACTCAGAGAGAGGAGAAGTATAAGAAATGTCCCATCTCTCTAGACTTTTCATCTTGATGTGTAACTGGCAGTGTGTTGTAAAGAATTCTTGGAGTAGACTTGTGCGTGACAGTCAGCCCTGATGCACAGTTGCTTCATAACATTGTCTACCAGCACCCAAACTTCTGATTGGTTTCACCCGTGTAAGTGACATTTGGGGACTTCATGCTATTTCCTACAGCACTCACTTTTGTCCACAAATAGGTGATCCACTATTCTTGCTCTACCTTTGAACTTACAAAGCCTATTCCTGACTTTAAATATCTGTATTTGAGTAAATAGCATATAGTTTTCTAATCCTCTCTATCAGCCAGTCTATCAATATTTGCTGATGGAGTAGAAGACCCAGTTTTTTCATTTATATTCCCCAGAAATGATATCTCATCAGTCACGTGTTCTAGGACACTCTGAATCTATTACTGGAGAATTAGTTTTTTTTTTTTTTTTTTTTTTTTTTTTTTTTTTTTTTTAGAGTCTGTATTTAAGAGAAATAGCAGGAAGGGACATTTTGTAGCTTGTTGCTCTCTAAAGTACTCTGATGATAAAACATAGCAATTGTGAGGACTCAGTAAGCCAAAGTGTCACTTCTTGCACATAAAAATTATAACTCACAGATGAGTAGCTTTTATTTTTAAGCCGGCCAATTTTTCTCTGCAGATCTCTGAGGCTTGCAGAACCACACGGAGGAGCTGATCTCTGGCTGTCATCTCCAGTTTCTTATTAAATATGGACTTAGTTTGTGTATGGCTTTCCGCAATGAGGAAAGATGTGGCCTAATTGGTTACAGTTTGCCTGGAGCTCTTTATTTTTCTTCCAGTGTTTTTGTGTTTGGTTTGAAATCTTCACAACTCCTTTTGGATGCCTGGGTTTTTTTCATGAACTTGAGCTCCCGAGGTATCTAAGTTCCTCTCAATGTCTAAATTCAGAATATATCCTGGTGTCGCATGCTTCACTTCCTTTTTATTCTCTTTATTTGGCACATACCCAACATTATATGGTTCTGTGGCCCATCAGGCTATTTTATATGCCAGACAGAGCATATCCTAAAATGTTTGTCTGTCCTCATCCTTTGGAAACCCATTGTCCCTCAATACCTATAGCCAGCAGTGTTCTTATTGTCAATATTGCAGGAGGTTTTGTTTTTAATGTATTGTCCTTGAAAATAAAAAGTGTATCTTTAAATCATGAAACTAGAAACTGAATTAGATTAAATCTTCCTAGAGCTGAAATCAGAACATTCCAGCACTACTGTCCTATCTTAATCTAAACTGAGGGGGATCGGGTAGCCAGCATGTCACAGTGATGGCTTTGATTATAGTTATAGACAGACACTGTGTTCTTTTGAAGATTTTGTTTTTTTGTTTGTTTGTTTGTTTGTTTGGTTTTTGTTTTTGTTTTGAGGGGGTTGATGGTTGACTGTTTGCTTGGATTGATTTTGTTTGGTTTGATTTTTCAAAGTGGATTCTCTCTGTGTAGCCTTGGCTGTCCTGGAGTCACTTTACAGACTAGGCTGTCCTTGAACTCACAGAGCTCTACTTGCCTCTCCCTTCCTGAGTGCTGGTTTAAAGGCATGTGCCACCACCACCCAACTGACACTATGTTCTTAGTATCAACATTATTACCATCCTTTTGTGAACATAAAACACCAAATAGGCAATTCATTAGCACCATCTTGTCAACATTGTGTATGATTTGTTTCCATTGGGGTCACATTGTAATGAAACACAGCCCTGCTCTCCATACACAGATTGGCTCAATTCCCTGATGCCACACTGATATTCTTTCCACCAAAGTGGAAATTATTTTTGCTTTTCGCAGTGAACTTTCTGGAGATGACAGATCAAGCTCCCAGTGCAGAAGGTTTGCAGGTGGCTCAAGACAGCAGACAAAGGATGCTAGTTTCATTTTATTGTGTGAAAGAATTAGGGCTGGGCTCAGAGTTCTTATCCTTGTGTGCAAAGTGGCTTGGTGGTTTGAATGTTATTATGTCATTTTTTTTCTTAAACATCTACATAGGGTACAAAAAAATGTCATTTGTCTTCCTGTGTCTGACCTTTTAAGCTTTGAAGCATTTTCCAGCTCAAAATGTACTGCATGTGAGTTTCCTCCTTCTTAGTGGCTGAATGATACTCCAGGAGCATGTATGCCACTTCTAGTGGTCCACCAATGACCACTTAGACCTATTCTGCTCTTAGGGGTGTCAATCACACTACACACTACAATCAACATAGCACTGCCTAGACCTCTTCCACACATTCATTTCATTCATTGCAACGCATAGCCCAAAGTGAGATAAAAGAGGCAAACTCAGTTTCACAGAAGGGGTGATGGACTGTGTCAGAAGTCACAGATGATTTAAATGGGATGAAACAGTGACCTTGACATTGGATTTGAAACGTACGAATAATCAATCTTCATGAGTAGCCTAGACCAGAAACATGGCTTTTCTAAACATGACTTCATTGGGTCTTGTGAGCTGTTATTTGTGGCTAAACCTAAAGCCCAGTGGTTTTGTCACTTGTTCAAGGTCATAGAGCCAGTAAATGATCAAGCATCCATCAAGCTCAGATCTGCTACTCCCAAAGCCAGGGCTAAATTTAGCATATGCTAAATTCTCATCTATGAGTGACAGAATGTTTAACTATTTACGTTTTTATCCCAAGTTTTCTGTCTCCTTTATGAGCAATATTTGGCACAAAATCAAATAAACAGTGAAACAACAAACCCAGCAAGGACTTATTAACTATTATAATGTCTGTTCTGGGCTCTTCCTGGACAACAGCACTCCTGCTGACATTTCTCTAGACAGTAAAGAAAAACACAGACATTTGTCTTCTTTGCCTTCAGATTGGGGGCGGGGATGATAAGTATAGACTGTGTAGCCTACCTTTTCAGACTTTAGAGAAAACCTCTGATGCAAGGTAGCTGAAGCAGACCATAGCCAAGACACCTGTCCAAGCATAGTTGTCAAGGATTTCTTTGTAATTACCCAATGTGGAAATAACCAGTGTAGTGCTTAGTAGACACATACATCTTCATATACACATTATAAATATTTACACATATTATCTATCCATCATGGAAAAGAACAGAGCCTTCGAGCCATAAGAAGGCATGAGGACACAAATCATTGTCTGAACAAAGGTAGTTCTAAACGGCTGTGGTGTGCGATTCCAATGGCATGACCTTGAAAAGGCAAGCCCATGGAGATGTAGTTACTGGATAGTAGGGGAGGAGACCGGGAGTCTTTCTTGGCACGGAGTGGCTTCGAGGCTATCTGATTCTGCTTTGTTAGATGCCGAAAGGGTAGAGGTACACTACTCAGAAACAGCTGAAAGCCTCCCCCCACCCCCCGGGTGAGCGACAGCCTTGGCGTTATTTTGTTGTTTTTCAGATACGATATGAAATAGTGTGAATTTGTTGCACAGTTGCATTTGCTTAGAGTGCTCCATGTGAAATCTTTCTCTGAAGTTAAAGTGTTTTGTAACCATCCTTCCACATGCTTTGGCAAGAGCATAGATGTGGACTGCACTGAGGGGACTCTCAATGAACATGCTGGTCTCTGTAATAAGACGAACACTTGTTGTTTTGTTCTCTCTGTAGATTTGTTGTGACTTACCATTTCTGTATAAATGTGTATCAGTGTATACAAGTGTTATTTTACACATCAGTGAAGTTCCACTACTTGCGAGCAATATAGTATATGATGTATATTAAATGTTGTAAAACTTTTATTTGGCCTTCATTCATGATGAAGAATAATCCATCTGATGATATTAATTCATCAACATTCTGTACACACATAATGATTCTGAAAAGAACTAAATGAACTTCACTTGGAATATGTAATTACTATTTTAAAAAAGAAAAGGTCTGTTTTTCTTTGAAAGTGTTCAAAGCCCAATAGTACAATCCTACCAAATGCAGAAAAATCCTTACACTGTAAGACTATCCTCTGACTTTCTCTTCTAAAAATATTCTTTATGAAGTTCTAACAACCCTTCTATTATCTGGCTTGTGATCTTAATTACAGATAATGCTTATTACAGGTGAATTTTAAACAACCACACTTAAAATTCTAGATGTAAATTCATAAACTAAATCCCATCAAAAGCCCACGAAGGTACTTCTACTATGCCTACCATGTAAATGAGGACATTCAGCCACAGGAGGTTAAAACATTTGACTGAAATTACTCTGCAAGAAAATGACAATCTGAACTCTGACCCCAGGAGTCCAATCTCCAGAAGCCTGCCTCTTCTGAGCAATCGTTTCACACATGAGTAACTCTCTCATATATTTTACCAAACTCAGTCAAGTCTGGCTCCATAGATTCTCAGTCTCTCCCACATCTTCCCACTCACCTATCTTAAGGGCTTTTCCTTGGCAAATTATCTGACCTTGACCCTTCTTTCTCCACTTGAGTCTTGCTGTCTCCACGTATGCCTTGTAGATGATCCTCCAAATCCACAATGAGTTGACCTCCTCTCTGAACAATGCCCTCCCCGGCCTCATTTATTCCCACTCAATCATGTCACTTCCCAACCCACGGCATCCCATCCAACTCATCCCTCCACAATCCCCAATACCAAACCTACTCCATCATTCCCAAACTGCTATATTCTTATCCATCCTGATCATTCCCTAATAAACAAAGAAACAAATAAAGAAACAAAATCCAAAGATGTATTCCTATTATGGATATCTTGTTAATGAGGGCATCGAGCTACAGGAGATTAAAACATAAGCCAGGAATTACTTGGCAAGAAAATGACAAACCTGAGCTCTGGCCCATCCACACAGGTTATTTCCCATTCTTTTATCCTTACCAATGCCAGTGGTACCCAAAAGTTGTGTATCCCTATTCATCCCAGGTGATCCTAGCATTGCTCATTCACCCAGCTTTGGCTAATATCATTTGCAGTGATGCTTTTCAGTCGTCACCTGAACCACAAACTCTTGAAAAAAAAAAAAGTGCCCAAAAGGAAAAAGAAAACTGTCATATAGCCAGCGCCTCCAATGCTATCATTGGATTTCCGAATGCATGAAGAAATGGAATCTTTCAGACCACCAAATAATCTCATTGTGTGTGTTTCCTGTTTATTGAAAGCCACAAGTTTGTTGAACATCCACTGTCAGTTGTATTTGTCATCTATTATCACATCAACCTCCTCTCTCTACACGTTTTACTCTTTTATGTAATAAATGTCCTCCGTCCTGTCATTGAGAGGCTAAGAAGCGATATTCTTTATCAACATAGCATAAATATAACAACATAGCCCTATTTCATAAAGGCTGATTGCTGTACTTAACCATTTGTAAAGCATTAAAGGGCCGTTGAAATAAGTGTTCTTCCCTAGTTCTTCCCGACTCTCACCCTTCGTCTCTGTGTGTTCAATCAAAAGGATGATACCTCCTGGTCTTATGTCACCCTGCCATATTTTTTGTGTTCCTCTATACAAATAACCTCTCTGTGTTTGCCTGGGAATAGCACTCAAAGTGGAATGCTGCTAAGGGTTTACAAAAGTGTCCTTTGTTATACCAGCCATATCTCCAGGCCCTTTGAGACAGGGAAGAGATGGCCAGTTGGGGTTCCGTCTCCCTCTTTATGTGGATACTTTAGCACAATTATATTCATATATTATAGGAAGTTTACATTGCACTAGGTTTCCTCATTACCCCTCAAATATACCTCAACTTATCCTTCCATCACAGCTCTGGTCCACCCATACATTCTATAGAAGAGAAGTTAAAGGGAGTCAGGAGTGTTGGGGATGAAGGAGAGATCACTCAAACTTTCTTTGAAAATGAAATCTAATGCTATCTAATAGTTTGTATTCTAGTTTAAACTTTAAAATGTTTAAAAGGTATAATAGCCAGGCATTGGAAAAAGCCTAGATGTTCATCAACAGAGTAATGGAAAATGAAAATGTGGTATATTTGCACAATAGAATATTACTTGGCCATTAAAGAAATAATAAAACTCATACATAAATGGATGGATCTAATTTTTTAAAAATCATCCTGAATGGGGTAACCAGTTCAAAATGACAAATATTGTATATATTTTCTTATAAGTGGATGTTAAATTTTAAGCCTTGTATAGACATGCTACCATAAACATATCCAGACTTTACGTATAAATTAAGGAACTTGGAGGGAAGTGATAGTTTCCCAAGGAAGAGAAAATAGAATTTACAGCTAGAGAGAAACTGGGTAAGGGTGATTAAATGGAAATGAGAGAGAAGAGGGGTATAAAGGAGAGATGAAGGAAGAGACAGAGAGGTCATACAAAAACCTACTACAGTAAAGGAATACATATACACACATACATACATACGTACGTACATATATGTGTGTATACACACACATACACACACACATATATATATGAGAGAGAGAGAGAGAGAGAGAGAGAGAGAGAGAGAGAGAGAGAGAGAGAGAGAGAGAGAGTCACCAAATAATAAGGGAGACAAAGCCTACATATCGCTCACCAACTGAAACCTCATGTGCCAAGAATGGATACTTATAATTTAATTGTTGGCCAAATGGGCCAATAAAACCCCTGGAACAGCTCAGTTTATTGCTTGCTCTCCAGAAACTTAAGGTAACTCTCTGTTGCCGAAGACATCACTCATATGTCATTGAACACAGAGAAGTCAAGGTGGTGCCTACCTAGAGCCTTTACGCATTGTGATTATTGCTCATGTTACTGGAAGATACTTTACAAACAACCGGAGGAGAAAGATAAACAACCCTTAAATCTACAATGGTGATCTGTCTGCATGTTACATTGGTGCAATAGTGGCATAAATGTTGTGATAGTAACCACTGTCTGATTGGATTTAAGGCCACTCCAGGAGATGGAACCCATCCAAGGCACTGCTCGGAGGAGGGGCACAAGAATCTAAGACTAGATACGTCATGAACCTACATGAAACCCAAATACTGTTGTTCCACTAAAGGAACATAGCAATAAAATGACTGCTAGTGGCATTCTGCTATGCACAGAGCAGTGGTTCTCAACTTCCTAGTGCTATAACCTTTTAATACAATTCCTCATGTTATGGTAATCCCAATCCTAAAGTTAGTCATTGCTGCTACTTCATAACAGTAATTTTGCTACTGAGTGGGTGTCTCAGTTCCTAAGAGTATGCGGAAAAATGAGTTGTCCAATGGTCATGACCCACAAGTTGATAATTGCTGTCATAGAACATTGTCTTGCTTAATCATCACAAAGGAAGCTTCCTAGTGCTAAATGAGAGCTAGTACATGTGAGTGGTGACTGACTGGCTAGTGAGACAGAGCCAGAAAGTAAATAAGGTAAAGCTGTAGTCAGAGTGACATTTGAGGAATGATTATTACACGTTTTCCTTAGCGACACCCCAAGAAGAGAAGAAATGGGAAGAGTTGAAATTTGTCCATAGTGTCATTTATAAATTAAATGCCTTGCTCTTTTCAGTGGCAGGAATATGTACCAGTGATGTATTAGTGCAAATGGAGGAAAATGACATGGGCAAGGATGTCTCATACAATCGGGTCTCTGTGTGTTATATATCTCTAACTGGAAAAATACTTATTCCCTGATTTTTGCTTTAATATCTACTGTGATCAGACATTGCTATATGACCATAGTATGTTTGTCCTGTGCTTATCTATTTAAAAAACTACTCATCTCTTCAGTCTTAGGTTAACTTCTTCCCAAGATTTTATAGTCTAGAAAGGTATCAGTCCAGGATTTCACTTTATAGTTTGTAACTGAAACTGCCCCCTTCTATCTTTGAGACCATCATCTAAGAAAAAACTTTTGTAAAGTTCTAGCATCCCTGCCTACATAGGATAGATTTTTAATGTCCTCTGGAATGACTGTCTCGGTGCAGACACTGGATCAAGATTGTATGTTGTTTGTACATACATCCTTGTTGGTAGTCATTCTCTTGTCAAGATGACTATAGAATGCCAACAAAGCTCTGCTTTTAATTTTAGCAACCAAATGCAAGGTGCTTTTACTTTTACATTTGACATAACTTTCAAGATGTAACCATATTCATTTGAGCAGATAAATGCAATACATAAATAAATTATGAAATAAGCATAAAGACACATAAATCTTTATGTACCATTTGGGATTTATCCAGAAGCTAACTGACTCTGATTGCCTGGGCATCATTAATTATGTGTGTGTTTTCACCTCTTCCTCCAAAATTGCAGCTTATATCTGTAGGCCATAAGGTTTGGTAAGCTTTCAATATTGTTTGTTTATTTTGACAAAACTTCTAAAATCCAACTTGTTCGTGCTTCTTTTTTTTTTATTTTCTTTCTCCTTAAAATTTTTTGAAAAATTCATAAATGGTTACAGTGGAATAGGATTATATATATACACATATGTAATATTCCAGGAATATAGATATAGATATAGATATATTCCAGGCCACTCTATCTACCCTACACTCCCCTATCCTAAATCCATATTTTCTTTAAAAAAATAACACAAATAAGAACTGAGTCCAATTAGTGTTGTTCAGAAGTGTGGGGTATAGGGGCATTCAGTGCAGTGTGGAGGGCCTACTAGTGTCCACACACTTCAATGATAATGATTTTCCCTTGGTTACTCCATAGGAAGGGATTAAGCACAGATCTATACTGTCCCTTCCAGAATTGTGTCTTCCTTGATCTCACGCACCCCTTGTGGTGGTCACCACACCTGGTGTGAGTTCATGAACGCAAAAGTCGTGCTGTGTTGAGAAAAACAACAATTTCACGGAACCACTTCCCATCCTGTGACTTTATGGTTTTTCACTCTCCTTGTCTGTGATGTTCCCTGAGTCTTCGCAGCGAGCGCGAAGCTTATCAAGATGTCCCTTTGGGACATCTCTTTCTTTATGAACATTTTCTCTTTTATCATCTCGATGGGATTTCAGCTCTGATGTGGGAGTTTTAAACGGAAACTTATTCAAAACATCATATTAAGTGTGTGAGCCCTCCAAATGTTTTTCCCAAAACAAACAAGCAAACAAACAAAACATTCCTTTATCATAAAAAGGTCTTAACTCACTGTAGCACCAATTTTAAAGTCAAAGTGTATCTAATTCTAGTATAACCATGACTGAAGCCTTGACTCATCCTTAGGAAAGCACCTTTCTATCTAAGAGAGCTGAAAACACGCTCTGTGCTACTTTTTCCATAACCTTTCAGGACCTTTCCTCTTTCACGCGTCGCGGCAGAGTCCTGGCACATCTTTTCTCTGTGCCCGTGCTCTCTCCACCCGCATTCCTTCTTCTGGTCCCAAGACATATCTCACTTCTGGTTTTCTCACGTCATTAGAGGCCCCGATTCATACAGACAGCTGCCTAGCAACATACTCCACAGAGTTGCTCAACGGCTGTGTTTGCACCTGAGTCAAAAAAAATTTTTTTGTTACTTTCTCTTTCCCCAACCCAGTCTCTTTCTCTTCCCTCTTTGTTCGAAAAAAAAAAATCATTTTTCCTTCAAAAATATAGTAACCGGTAGTTTATTGTATCCTTAATTTCTATTTTATGTAGCAAACATTTCTGCAAAACTGACCTTCTTGTATAGGAACCTTCTTTTTCTGTTTTCCCCACATTTCTGGGTCAAGAAAACTTACCATCTTTTATCTGGACTCTGGAGTTCTCACCTGGAGTGACCTAACTTGTCTCCCTGGTTCTCTGCTTTTGAGTGTCTTTCTGTGCAATGTGATCTCCTGGAGAACAGAAAGCATCTTTTTGTCTTTGTTGTTGTTGAGTTTAAGCCAAACCATTATGCTTTTATATTCACAAGGCCTTCTTTGACATTTTTCAAATGATCTATAATTTAATTTACAACACAGAGCCAGGTACTTACCACCTATGTCTTCCCTTCTGTCTCTGGCTTCTGGCTACCAGTCTAGCTAGCATTATTTTTATTTTTTGTGCCCCCTTATGTCTCTCCTGTACTCATATATATTTTGCCTCCTCTCTGAGGAATGTAGACCTGGGTCCCTAGGCAATGCAATGTTAGCTTGATTCATGGGTTGGTCAAATAGGGTTTGCAAAATGAGGACCAAATCAGAGCCAACACGACCATTGCTGATTCTGAAATCAGAGAAAGGAGTTCCTATGGAAAATAGGAAGGCCAGCAGGTGCAGTCTGGAACAAATAACCTGTTGTATCAATCACGAGACATTTGTCTGCTCCTTGTGTTCTGAGATCGGAATAAACTATCTTTTGTGGTCTTATAGATGTAATTCCCAGAATTTGTACTTCAATTAGGAGGAATAATTTTTCAGAATTAACCACTTGTCTATTCAGCATAGGAAAACATAGGAAATATACAAAAGGCATGAAGGTAGATGCAATGCTGACACCTGAGGGAAAGGTGAAGAGGTGGGAGGGTGTAAAGAGGTGAACACACTCACAGTAGATGACATATTTCAATAAAAATGTCTCGCTGAAGCCTATCACTTTCTGCAGTGACAATAAAAAGCAATTTTAAAATATAAAAATATTAGCCATGGAAAGGCTGTGTCATCTGTTTCCTTAGCAGAATACATCTGCTAAGCCGTCTCTGCAGGTGCTCTGCAGATGCTGTAGAAGTCATCCCTGTTAAAGCACACACATGGAACCAGCTGGTCATGCAGAGTTTCATGCCCTATCACAGACCTCCCTGTCACTCTTCATCCCCACTAGGTTCCCTAAAATTAAATAAGCAGCTTGGATCTGAGAGTGACTGTTGCAAAGTTTTTTTGAACAGGTTTTTAAGATGAAATCCCCTGGAGTGCGTTTTAAGACTCTGAATGTTGATTTTCATGTTTGCAGATTCCAATACAGATGTCAATGGGATTTTTTTCAAGTCCCCAAGATGATTTGTTAATATAATAGTTTCATCAATTCTTTGAAAATGTCTTACAATGTATTTTGATCCTCTCATCTGTATTCTCCCATTCTCAACTTTGTGTCCCATTTCTTTTTATTCATAACCCACTGAATCTCATTTGTGATGTCCATAATTCTGGGTTTGGGGCCATTTTGGACTGTGGTCTACTCACCAGGTGCTATACGTTAAAAAAGAAAAAAAAACCTTTCTCATTCCCAGTAACTGCCAATATCTCATCATTTATGGTTGGGTACTCATGAGACTCTTAGTCCACTGTACTAGAATGTTGACTGACTTAATCTTGTGGCAGGTCCACAGGAACCACAGGTGCTGTGAGTTTTTGAGGGCAAAAAAGACCTGTCATACCCAGAAGACTCTGTTTTAGTCTATTCCTCCTCATCTCCTGGCTCTTAAACTATGTCTTTCCCTCTTTCGTGATGGTCCCTAATCTATGTCAGGCAGGGAGTTATATAGATGTCCCATCGGTGACTGAACCCACCTAAGTCACTTAGTTCTCTGGGTTTGGACCAGGTGTGAATTTATGTGTTAATCATCATCTGCTGCACAAAGAAACTTCTCTGATGACGTCTGAGAGATGTACTGATCTATGGGGATATAAATAGAAATTTAGAAGGTTTGACACCATTTGTATTTAACTGAATAATCGTAGTAGGGTTCACTCATGGGGCCATGATCTTCCTAACTTTGAGTTCCTAGCTAGATTTTAAGTACAAGGTACAACCAGAAAGTGGTTGGTTAACCCTGTAAATGTTCATGTCAGTGCCACGCCAATGGGCATGTCTTAGCATGCCAGTCATTATTGCAATGCTACATTCTAGTGAGGAAAGGCACTAGAACAATAAGTCTCTGTTTACAATCTTTTCTTGGGCAAATGTGCTCCAGCAAGCATACATTTACATGCTCAGAGGAACTGCCTCAGGATGGACTTTGAGCTGTTTGGATCTTATACAGTGATTAACTGCGCTTTCTTGCTCTGGATGCAGCTGAATAGTCATCCCACTAAAGAAGAGGGAGAGAAAGTAAATGTGAACTCTGAAGATCGGACCAGCTCTTTCCTGTATCCAGCCTCAGTGTTTTTTTGTTTTTGTTTTTGTTTTTTGTTTTTTGTTTTTACTTTTCTTGGCACCAAATCTCATCTACTTTATTTTTCTCAGTTAAGTTTTGTTGCCTACCAGAGCCTTTACAAATGAGCTTCTCTTTATCTCTCTAGAAACCCTTCTGGTGTCAGGTCCTGACGTTTGTCCCAGACTAATTCTTGAGAGTGAATAAGCATGAAGGCTGCTTGCTTCCCTGAGGAAACTGAGGGTCAAGTGGGGACACTGCCAGGATGGAGCTGAACAGACTGTAGATTCCTCCCAGGAAATGAGTGGACTGTGTTTTCACTGCAGCCTTGGCAACTTACCTCTAGGGTATATAGTATCTACTCCGACTGCAAGGACCTTTTTTATTCTCAACCCTATGGGTTTTAACACTGGTTATTTCAATTGAAAAGTAGGGCCTCGTCATCTGTTTTAGAAGGACTTCTGATGTTGCTAAGGTTTCTGTGACTCAGTATGGGGTCTGGGGAACACAGTGAGTGCTGAGGACTGCAGATTCACCACTGTAACCATCTGTTCTACAGCAAAGCAAGGGAAGTTCACATACTCTGTGCACATAAAGATGTGTGCTCTTTGTCATGAGGGTCATTACTGGCAAGAGAGGGATATAACGAATTTCCTAAATGTCAGTTGTAGGAGTCACAGAAAGCTTTAATAGCAAATAAATGAAAAATGAGCATGTCTTGTTATCATAAGAAAATCTCAAAAGAAATGAGGAAAGCTACGTACATCAAGCTAAGCTTTCTGAGGAGGTGGACCACCATGGAGATAGAAAATGGAATGAGAAAATGAGGTTAAAAGCCTCTGCCTTCACTGATAAGCATCCCCTCTCAGCCAGACACACAAGAAACTTACACCCTAACAAAATTTTAGAAATTTCTCCTCTTAAGTTTTATTGTATTTTACATTCTGCGTGTGGGCCTGCCTGAGTACAGGAGACCGTGGAATACGAATGAGGACA
This sequence comes from Acomys russatus, assembly GCF_903995435.1. Taxonomy (NCBI): domain Eukaryota; kingdom Metazoa; phylum Chordata; class Mammalia; order Rodentia; family Muridae; genus Acomys; species Acomys russatus. Next base: position 50,263,396 of record NC_067147.1, read on the forward strand.
TTGGGTCTCCCTGAAGCTGCCTGACAGGTTGCTGTGAGGTCCTCAGGTTCTCTGCAAGAGCAGCAAGGCCTCTCAACCCCTGACTCACCTCTAGTCCCCGAGTGATCCATTTTTAATCAAAGAAGGGAGCAGGGAGATGGTCTCAAAGCAGTCTTCCTACTCCTTTAGGCTATTTAAAAGGCCAACGTGGCAGGTCTGTAAGAAGATCAAAGGAGTAGCGTGGCTGTGCCTTACACAACTGGACCACAGTATGGCAGTGTTAGAGGGCAATGAGACCTTTAGGAAGCAGGGAGTCCAGGACAGAGGAGGTCAGTAGGAGATGGAACCTCGTGTGAGGGAAGCGGTCACTGGGAGCTGGAATGTTTGAGAAGGAAGAGATCACTGAGAGGTAGAACCAAGTTGGAGGGAGAAGTCGTGAGAGGTTGTACCTAATGGAAGGAAAGAGGGATCTGGGAAGTGGAAGTAAGTGGAAAGGATGACGTCATTGAGAGGTGGAGCCTGGTGGAGGCGTGAGGTCATTGGAAGTACTGATTATGGAAGTGATGCAGACAATGGCCATGGTGTAGCCCTCACCTATGTTTCAGAAGACTGAACTGCTCTAGACCTGGCCCTGACACTGCAGGTTCTCTTGCTTTTTTTCTTGTCTTAGGATCTCTCCTTATATACATTCCTATGGTGCCTTCCCCAGGAGGCCTTTAACAGGGTCAATATTATGCAACCACCATGCCTTTAAACCCCCAGGACTGAGAGCTAATAAATTTCTTCTGTTTTAATAAAGTACTCTACCTCTGTAATTTTGTTACAGTGATGAGAAATGAATGATTGCTTCTTTTCCATGATTCTGTTGAGACGACCATTAAGAACATTCCCTGTATATGATTCCTGACGCAATACAATTGCTACAGCATTTGTTTTGCCTGCACAACATCTCTCCTTTTTTTCTTTTTAGCAAAATCATTGTCATTAATTAACACCTTGAACACCTTTAATTTTACCTCCATGGTTGTACAGGTTTCCATATTTTCTATACATTTGAGGCGTTTGGTATGACACTGAGTTTTAAAAGCATAACAATAAATTTTAGAGATGAGAGATGAAAGAAACTATTTTTTCCTGAATATTATATTTAACTGCATAGTAGTTGGGGCAGCCTTATTTAGTATAGCTGGGTCAGAAGCAAGATTTGAAGCTGCCACTATACAGCATAATGACAAAGAGGAATGGAAACAAAACACAATAGACCCCCTTCCTCCGAAGTGACAGCTGTGGGAAAGAAGCATGCTTAGGTAGGCTTTCCTCACACAGCAGCACAAGCATAGCGCCACCTGTGCAGGGCCTGGCCAGTGCTTAGCTAACTGGAAAGAAGTATGGTACAGAACCGAAGTCGGGACAGCCTCAGAGTCTGGCACACTTTAGAAGAGCCAACCCAGTGACAATGATAAACAGGGCTGGACAGAGCCAGCCCCCCACTCCACCCCCGAGTCCCAGTCACAGACAAGCCCACATGTAGAATGACCAAATTCCCAAATACTAGAGGATAAATTGTCATGGAAAAGTGGGCCCTGAGACTGCGTAATGCTGGCAGGAAGTGGAAGACCCTGCACAAAAATCCGTCTCAGCAGGAAGGGCATACTGACTTAATTTATTTCAATTATTGAGACTAGCTGCCTGAATTCCCACCTGTAGAGACTGCTGCAAAACACAATCAATGGAAGAGGATAAGAAATCACATCAAACCTTCTAGGGAGAAATACTGATTTGGCGTATAATGCTTTTGATTTCATTTTATTTCTCACTTCTACTATTTTTTCTATTTTGTTATCCACACTTTAATATATAGCTTAGATAATTTGCTTTAGTTTATAGTTCATCTTATAAGTTGTTATAACTGTTCTTCTCTGCGGTGACTCTATAAAATGTCTCCATTATTTCTATTCCCTGCTTTATATAATTTTCCTCTCATTCAGTTACTCCATCCCCTTTCCCTTTCTCTGAAGGTCCCACTGCTTAGCTATTAATAATACTCATAGTGCTGAAACACTGTAAGATACACTTTTCCCAACCAGTCCCCTATTGCTTCTGTCTGTCAACTTTATTGAGAACATCTGCATTGTACACTGTGTCTTTTGCTAGGTCACATCAAGTAGTCAAGGAATTGTTCCTATCGCCACAGTTGACTTCCTGCCTAGACACTAAGAAAAAGCATACATTCATGTACAGATAACCCACAAAAAAATCAAACAAACAAAAAGTATAGAAAGGCAACATTTCTATTCCCAAAGATGTGCAGAACACAGCAGAGAAACAATCACCCAAGACCCCAAAACAAAGAAGTGAAACAAGTCAATATAACATCCACAAACTCACAAGTCCTTGAGACCACAAACCAGATAATTCCAGAAAGAAATTCAGATTCCCATATCTAAAAAGGATCATTGACTCCCCTTAGAGGACTCAAGTAAGCAAATGAATGAAATAAGGAAATCGATTGAGGACCCAGAAAAGATAGCAAAGTAGATAAATACCCTTTGGAAGACAAAACGAAAAGCGCAGAGGAAAAGTTAAACAAAGCAAGTGAGACTCTGAAAAATAACCAAAGAGAACTTTTTGAAATGAAGGAGTTAATGAATTGTATAAAACACAAGAAACAAACAGGAGGTGGAGAGGGCACACTCAAGACAATCATATAACCAGATGCACAGAAAAAAGCAAAGGGCTTTGACCAACACTTCCATGATCTTTGGGATACAGTCAAGGAAGAGCTGAGATAAAGCCTAAAGCACACTATCATTTTAGTAAAACTATACTGTGACATTTCCCAATCCTAGAAATAGATACCAAATATAAGGAACATTAAAAACCACACATAGAAATGGCCAAAGAAAAACCTAGCCAGAACATTGTCAGAGTATATGGGGAAATGCAAGCTCATCTACAAAAGCACGCGCATTGTTATGACACCACATTTCAGCGGACAGCAATGTAACAGGCCAAATGCAATCACTATAGGCAAACACTTTTTTTTAAAATATATTTTGTTAATTTATTCATATTACATCTCAATTGTTATCCCATCCCTTGTATCTTCCCATTCCTCCCTCCCTCCCATTTTTTCCTTACTCCTCTTCCCTGTGACTGTGACTGAGGGGACCTCCTCCCCCTGTATATGCTCATAGGATATCGAGTCGCAGAGGACAATGGGCATTTTTTTGATAAACAAAACTAAGGCAGTTGGTGGTTCCTTCACTGGTCTTCACTGTTGTACATTTTTAAGGTTTTACATCAAAGAAAAAAGCCAATCTCACTCATAAACACAAAAGAAAGGGTAAATTACATGAGAGACACAGATGAGTAAAGGAGGGTAAAAATTGATCCATCCCTTTAAAAGTAATAAGACCAGAAAAGATCCAAACACCAAAATAGCAAGTAACAAAAGCTTGGGAAATATCAAATTGCTGTTAATAATAACCTTTAATGCAAATAATTTCAATTCACCATTTAAAAGACACAGACCAGTTGACTGAATTTTAAAATAGAAAATCAATTTATCTCTTTTCTCCAAAAAATAGTCAAAGATACCCACTAATTGGCTTCTAATATTTAAAGTCAACCTATCAAACAAGCCCCAAATAAGGGATAGAGCTTTTCTGATAGTTGTCAAAGCCTATTACAACCACAACTTGGTACAAGAGATTTTTAAAAGGACACTATGACCATACAGTGGGGGAGGAGGTCCCCCTCGGTCATAGACCTAGGGGAGGGGAATAGGGTAAAAGCAGGAGAGAGGGAGGAATGGGAGGGTACAAGTGATAGGATAACAATTGAGTTGTAATCTGAATAAGTTAATAAAATTAAAATTAAAATGCTTTTAATGAAAAAATAGTTGCAAATTAAAAAACAAAACAAAAACAAACAAACAAAAACAAACCCATGTGACAAGAGAACCCACCACCCAGAAACTGAAAAAGTGGTATAAATGGCTGGAACATTAGTCCTTAGTAAGTGAGTGTTCTGCCTACACAAAGTTTTGGCTTCTGTCTAGTCCTTAAGAGATGGACAACAAATATAAAGCAATATAATTTGTTCTATTGGCTTTGATCAACAAAACCAATGGAAACTTGTTAGGTTAATAGTTGAAGATTTCAAAGACTGTAAGTTTTGACTTGATAAAACTGTCTCCACTTTTCTAATTTTCAAGGCTGTGTATCCTATGAAACTCTGCATATCCCATGAAACCCTATAACACATGTTCCTGAATCGTCTCTCTTACCAGCTACCACATTAGTAGATTTTATTCTTTTCTAATGCTTGGTGCCAAATGTTCACCTTTTCAATAAATTATCACTGCTATGGTTTGACACATTAAAAAAAAAAAAGGACACTATATATTAACAAAGGAGAGAAAATAACAGTTGTAGATATTTAGTCATAAGTTCACAACATTCAAGGACGAAATGACAGACCTGTGTAAAGTGGTACTAGGTGCCTCTGATACATCATTCTAATTTAGATGGCATAGTAAAATTAAAATGTAAATGAATGTAATATAGAAACTATACTACAGATCAATAGAATATAATCAATACCAGTAAGCTTTTTCTTCCAATACCTATGAAATACATATGCTTAAAAACAACCTATAGGGCATTTCTCCCATATTGACCACAATATCAGCCCAAAGCAAGAATTAACAGACCTTGAAATTGCCAGAATTTTTTTTTATATTATATGATTAAGTTGCATCACTATTACACGTAAACAACAAGAGAAAAATCAATAAACTACACAGCTACTTTGATACGGAGCTGTGTACATTTGAATGAATAGAGGTCATTAGAAAAATCAACCAGGAAGTTAAATTTTTCTTAGAATAAGAAAATATTATTAGCTGGGCTCAATGGTGTGTGCCTATGATCCAGGAGGTGAAGGCAGGTGGATCTCTGTGAGTTCAAGGCCAGCCTGGTCTACAAAGCCAGTCCACAGCATCCAAGGCCAAACAGAGAAACCCTGTCTCAAAAAAAAATCATTAGCACAACTTACAAAATCCTCTTGGATACAGCGTTTTTAAGAAGAAAATTATGAGTATAAATGGTAATGATTTTTAAAGTTGTAGGGCAGGACTAGAAGAAGTAAAAGTAAAATAAAAGGGTCTGAAGGAACTACTGGAAAGGACTTTTAACACATGAAACTGAAGAGAAAGGCTTCCATAGGCGACAGGGCTACCTCTTGGCCCTCTCCATGACACCAGCTGGAGCCTGAAAGCACCAGGGGGAAGCTAAGACTTCACCTTCCAGTTCCAGGCCAGCTGTAAGAGAAATACACTCCACAAATCCGTGCTAGTCTCAACATTAATCAGAGAAGCCTCTGCTGAGACTCATAACGGGTCCAAATACTGAGATTATGTAACTGTTGAGTGCTTGTCCCTAAATAAGATGCTTATATCATGTTCACATACAACCCCTGCAAGGCTTTATGGGGTATCACAGAGTAGCAGGTGAAAAGACAGAGCCTAGGAAGAAGTTGTGTGAAACTCTATCATCTGGACGTGGCACAACGATTGCATTCATGAACTAATAACCTTGGTTAACAGCATAAGGTCTAGTTTGTCAACCATCCAGCTTTGATAGTGGAAGGGTACTATCCCCTATGTAATAGGCCCCACCCCTAGCTGAGGGCCTATTGGCAGTAAACGGTTGATGAGAGCAGGAAGAGTCACATTTCTTCAAGGATATAGCCACTGGTATCCTGTCCATGATTTAGTTAATAGCTCACATCCATAAAGTGCAAACAATTCTAATTAAACTCAGTGCAATCTATATGAACTTATATATATATATATATAAACTGATATATACATGAACAAATGTTGTAATAACTGTGTTAAGAACATGAAGGGTTCCAAAGAGAGTTGGGATAAGAAATCAGAATTTAAAGGGTGGAATATGATCAAAATATGTTTTGTATATGTATAAAACTATTAAAGAATAAACAAAAATTAGCAGAAAACATCAATGAAATATTAAATAACCTAATGACACACTTCATGTTTAATAAAATAGAGGTAACACATTGCTGCCTAGTTGCTTTTGGTCTCCAGGAATGCAGAGAAGTTTAATGTGTGGAAACTAAAAGTTATGAAACACTATATAACTACACTGTAGGACAGAAGTTACAAAATCATCTCAATAAATGTAGAAAGGGAATTTGGGGAAGTTTGATATAGTTCCTTGATAAAATTCTTGAGGGAACTAGAAATATAAGTTACATAGCTCAATGTATATGTATATATATGTATATATGTATATGTATATATGTATATATGTATATATGTATATGTATATATATGTATATATGTATATGTATATATATGTATATATGTATATATATGTATATATGTATATGTATATATGTGTGTATGTATATGTATGTATATGTATATGTATATGTATATATATGTATATTATGTATATATGTATATGTATATATATGTATATATGTATATGTATATATATGTGTATGTATATGTATGTATATGTATATGTATATGTATATATATGTATATTATGTATATATGTATATGTATATGTATATGTATATATATGTATATGTATATATATGTATATGTGTATATGTATATGTATATGTATATATATGTATGTGTATGTGTATGTATATGTATATGTATACATATATGTATATGTATGTATATGTATATGTATGTATATGTATATGTATATGTATATATATATGTATATATGTATATGTATATAATGATCCTTTAGCAAACACTGAACTAAATGGGTTAAACCGAAGCATCTCGTCTAAGATCAGGGTTAAAGCAAGGCTGGTCACTATTCCTTCATTAGTTGCACTGCACAAAGATTTGTGTAAAGCAATGAGAGAAGAGAAGGAGTAAAGATGCTGCAAACACAACATAAGGAAGGGAAGGTGTTCCTTTCTGCAGATGGCATGACCTTATCCTGATGAAAAGCAACAGAGACTCCTCTGGAAAACTGATAGTCAATGGAGCAAGACATACAGACAGTATATAAGTGCCAGTGACTTGGCTTGGCCACATTCCCTGCTAGCACGTTCTACCTTAGCATGGACTCAAAAAGAATGGACTTTACTATCATCTGATAACAGCTCTGAGCCCTGAGCCGATAAAAAGTGTCTCGTCTATAAGTGGTTTTCCATATTTTCCATATTTTGTTATTATGGTGGATCCCATGGCTCATACATCAGCCTTTATCCATGTCACGCGTCTATCCTTAATGGCCTTACATTTTTATTCATTACATAACATTTACTGGTTCTAAATAAAATCTTAAAAACAAGTTTCACAAATCATACAGATTTGGGGGGAGTTAAGGGTGTACGTAGCTGTAGACAGTTTCTAAGAGAAGAGGACACTTCCACTCCTGGGTCAATTTGATTTTCTGAGAACCTTGTTGATAGAAATGTAGACTAGCTTTGGGAACTGTTGAAAACTAAATAATCCCACATACTCTTGCAATTAAGGGGAAGATGGGCCTGTTGAGTTTAAGGCACACTATCTCTAGACTCTTCTTTTTAGCCTCGCAACACTCTTAAAAAATGTGAAAGAGCACACAAAACCTAATTGGATTTCTTTCACAACCCAGACAAGAGGATGAAATTCTCACTATAGGGACCTGTCAGATGGAAGATGGGAGCCTCAAACAGGCTTTGGTTCATTATTGTAAGATCGTTAGAAAAAAGCCGACTTGGGTTTTCCAACTCATGTTATGTCCACATCTAAGGAACAGATTGACATCAGCCTATGCACATAATTATATCATCTCAGATATAGTGACAAGACTCAACCAGTCATGGATTTTCAAGTAGTTTCAGCTAAAATATGTAGATTCTATATAATACCCAGCTGTCCAAATAGTCCGAATAGCACAGGAAACATTAGTTCACTTCTATTCTCATACCCATGGCTGAATTTGCCTAGCTATCGCGTGTGATGGAACTAAACAACAATTATCACCATGAGGTGATAATTCCAGAAAGATGCACAGACAGGCCCGGTTATGAATATCTTCTCTTCATCTATTAATTAAGGGCAAATAACAAATTACAGTAAGGCATCTCAAATTCATAGGAAAAGCAGCACAGGTATGAATAAATGTGTAGCGTACTCACATGTGATTATCAAGGGATAAACAACAGATGAACCCTAAAATGTGTTACTCATAACAATTTATAGAGGTGACTCCACATAAAAATAAATTTGATTCTTCCCAAGCTATGTGTGCTACTGATAAACTTTAAGGCTAACTCTGGTTCTTACCAATGCATTTTAATTTAATTCCTTTTCTGCGTTTGTACATTAAAATTGTATTTCAAGTCTGCCTGTTTCTCTAGCTTTATCAGTTAAGATTCATGCTAAATTTTAGTAATAGAGACCAACAATTAGCATGATTCCAATAATGCAAAGTTTGACTTACTTCGTTTAAAATGGTATGGAGGTCAGGCAGGGTGGGATGGGTTCTGCCTGTGATGTCATTAAAAATCCCAGTTCCCAATTATCCGGTATCTCATGAATCTCTCATATTTGAGTCACTATTTTTATGGTATATGGTGAGGTCCTTAACCTAGGGAGAAAGATAACATCATTCTCTGCATGGAAGATTGAGTGGATCAGAAGTGGCTTCTTTATTAGGTTGTTCATTCTCGCACTGGACTTGCCCACCATGAAGCGGAGTTACAAGGTGACTCAACCTGAATAGCTATTACTTTTACTACCACACAGGAAGTTCTCTTCCTTAGTAGGTGGTTTGCAAGCACTCATCTGTCCATCACCCTACTAAATATCCTTCTTTGTTGTGTAAAAGCATTGGTGTGTCTGTTTCAGGATAGTGAGCTCTTCCTTGTCTCTCGGTTATTTTGTGTGAGATAAGAGCTACAATGCTGGCTAGTTGTGCATTGAACTTGTAAAACTTAAGACATTAAATGCACATCACAATTAAGTAATGCTAAAGAAAGGTTGGTGACTCGACTTAGTGAGATGGAACCGAGAGGCTGCATGGGACTTTTCAAAGACAACTCAAAGGCTTATTTATAGAAATAAATATTGTAGCTGTCCAACAGGAACAATTAACTTTACTGCTGAATTCTGTGACCAAAGATGATTCTAATTTCCATGGAAATGGAACTGCTGCCAGCAAACCTTGGAAAAAAATGTTAGAATCTAGTTAGACTGGGATGAATTAACATACATGGTGGCAGCTCAGCTCCTCCAGTTGTCTACCCTGTGCTATATTCTGCTTAGTGCTACACACAAGTTTACCATATACAAAGATCTTACTCAAATTTGGCAAAAATCCTGTGGGGAGGGGGGGTTCATGTTTCATTGAGATTTCTGTTTCACTAGAACTTGTAACTAAATCACTTATACAAAACATCATAGGACAGAGCTAGGATTTAGAAAAGCAAAGTGCCCTGAACTAGGGGATGGCTCAGCGAATAATGTCCTAGCAGTGCAATGTGCATGTCAGCGATCAGATCATCTTCACCCATATACATGCCTGGTAGGTGATTTCGGTTAGCTCTGGGTACAGGTGAGAGACCCTGCCTCAACGTAGAAGGTGCAAAGAGACTGAAAAAGTCATTGATATCAACTTCAAGCCTTCACACATAGTTAATTGCGCTCACAGATGCATCATACATATATTAATAATAATGCATAAATGCGTGCTCACCTTTCTCAACCATATACTTTACTAAAATAGTGAAAATTAAGTAATTTTTGAAATGTCTTACAATGTAACATGTCACTATATAAATTTACTTAAAATAGTATACATTTTATTATTTAATTTTCAAATTTCAAATTGTATCGTTTTGCTTTTTCTTTAAATACTTATAAAATCAGGAACTAACCACATTGAGTGTTCACACTACTTTCCCTTTGGCAAGGCACTGGTGACACTTTCTCATTCTTTACACTGAATATGCTACCTTGTAAAATGGGTGGAAGGTCTTAAAATGATCTTAAAAATGAATATTTCACAGTCTATCAATGGCAGTTTTGCACACATGTATTTCTATTTGGAAGTAGGGTTTTCCAATAGTTGCTTTTATTATAGAACGGATGCCATACACAAATTTCTTGAACACATATGAACACTAGGATCGGCTGGTAGGGCAAGGCAAAGAAGCAAAGGTTATTAGTCACATAGTTAAATTGTGTCAGGGTTCTCCCTGGTCTTAGAAGCTCCAGTGACTTTAGACAGTGTGGCCGTGCTTTTGAAGTATGATGGAGAATTGTCCACTGACTCCTGAGATTTGTTTGTTTTAATAACAAACTCTCTTTCCTGTGCTGCCTGACTGCTGCCTATAAACTCTAGGCAGAACAAAACAAAAACCCAGAAACCCCAAGTCTTAATCACCTCTGATACTTACACTAGTCTACAATTACAGAGGAATGGATTCAAAGTAACTTTTATAGCCTAATGTTCTACACAGCCAAGAAATTACAAACCAACAAATGTTTAAAAATTTGAGGCACTCTCAGTGAATAATTTCTGGCAACTGCAAATTCCTCAACACACTCTACAGTGGCTAGTGAATCTTAGTCCATAAAGACAGACACCCTTATTAACACATTAAAATTGTTCCTGTGCTCACAGGGTATCAAGTCTCTTCTTGGTAGCCTGCTGTCCTTCCTCTGAGTGCCACCAAGCCTCCCCATCCAGGCGAACGTGGTCAAAAAAGGGGCACCAGAGTTTGAGTAAAAGTCAGTCCCCACTCTCTACTCAACTGTGAAGAATGTCCTGCCCTTTGGCTAGATCTGAGTCGGGGTTCGAAGTTTACTGCACATATTGTCCTTGGCTGGTGCCATAGTTTGAGCAGGACCCCTTGGCCTAGATCCGCCTGTCATAATGTTCTTGTAGGTTTCTAGGAGTCATAGGTGAGGAGAGTAAGGGGAAAATGGGAGGGAGGGAGGGAGGGAGGAATGGGAGGATACAAGGGATGGGATAACAATTGAGATGTAATATGAATAAATTAATAAAATGTATTTTAAAAACTGTTCCTATGACGATCTGTGTGACTTGGAGCTGATGGAATCCAGCCTGACTTATTCCACAGAGAGTGGCTAGGGGTCTAGAGCCCTGATTGCACCAGGGCACGAGCTACTCAGGCTATGATGGATGGATTTCATTTCCCAGTCAAAGAACTTGCTGTGGCCTGGCCTCTGCCTCTTGACATAAAGAACTGCTCTCACATAAGTCACTTCAGTGTGGAAACCATCTTCACAGAGGAACAACTTTCTGCCCTGAAATCTACTCACTCTTTGAGATAATATGACTGTAGATCACACACTACAGCTGTGTACAAAAAGCATCTGGCTGAGCATTTTTTAAGGAAATATGAAGGGAGGCTATATTTTAGTCCTACAGTCATTGTCTAGTTACTATCTTAGTGCTTAAAATTTATTCCTTTTACTGGCAAACTTTGCTAACTACACACACTTTACAGTTACTTTAACTTGAAAATATGAAAAATTAAACTATAGTAATAATTCAACAGACTTTTCTTAATATTATTTTTCGTAAAATATCCACATAGTACTACAATAGGTATTTTAAATAGAATATATCACACCCAGTGAGGTCACAACATTCTCACAAAGTAAAATCTCCATCTTGTCAGTGTTCTGGTTAATATGTATATTCCACATGGTTCTAAATTAATATTTCTGGCAATGTATTCTCTATTTGCTATATAATCTACATATTAATCTCCATAAATGTTCATTGTATTCAGAGATCACTTGAATATGACAATGAACACATCCCTTCATAGGACCTTTTTTATATATTATTTTAATTTGTCTTGGTCTGATAGACCATACCACAAGTGTTTATTTCTCTTTATTATGGAGACTAAGAAATCCAAGGTTAAGATGAAGATTTTATGTCTAGTAAAGGACTGCATCTTGGTTATCACGTGACTCATTTTATTCTGTCCTACACTGAGCTCCGACTCTGCATCCTCATTACAGGACAGGCATCTTTGCTAGGATTGCTATTGCTGTGATGGAACACCATGACTAAAGCAACTTGGGAAGGAAAAGATTTAATCGGTTTACACTTTCACATCACTTTTTATCATTGAAAGAAGTCAAAACAGGGACTCAAACAGGGCAGGAACCTGGAGGCAGGAGTTGGTACAGAGACCATGGAAAGATGCTGTGTACTGCCTTGCTCTCCAAGGCTTGCTCAGCCTACTTTCTTATACAAACCAGGACTACTAGCCCAGGAATTGACACCATGCACAATGGTCTGGGCCCTCTCACTAGTTAAGAAAAAGCTCTGCAGGCTAACATACAATCTGATCCTGTGAAGAATTTTCTCAAGCAAGGGTCAATCCTCTCTGATGACTTTAAGTTGTGTTAAGCTGACATAAAACTAGGCCCCACAGCATGTAAACTCAAATCCCTCCCAAGAGCCTTTGCTATAAATATTACCATGCTGATACCTCAGTGTATGAAATTGTTGGTTGGTAGAACTGTCACATTAATTATTTGTGTGGCGTGGTGATGGTGCATTTATGTCACATTTAGAGATCATAGGAATATATACAGTGTCTTCCTCTATCTCTCTCTGTCTTATTACCTGGTCGAGAGTCTCTCTCTCTCTCTCTCTCTGACCCAGAAGCAATTCTTTACTAGGCTGAAGGAAAATGAAATTTGAAAAGAAAAGGAAAGAGAAATATCCAGACAGTCTACAAATGGTGCCCAATATTGCAGACTGGGCAGAAAGGGAGGCTTTATGTTTCCTTTTTCTCATTTTGAGCTATTTTGTTTATAAAAAGGTTGAAATACTTGGATACGCAATTGGAAAAAATAGAAATGAAAACAGAAATGAATTGGAATTAAAAGAAAGAAAGAAAGAAAGAAAGAAAAGAAAGAAGAAAAGAAAAACATCAAGAAAAGGGAGAACAAACAGGTTCATTCCCAGTGACTAAACCAGAGATAGGGAGCATCAACCAGGTAGAAAGAAGGGAAGGATTTGTGTCAGAGGGCAGTCAAGTCAAAGACATAAGAATGTAGGAGGATGGCCAGATGAGATGGCTCCTTTTAGGGTATAGAGTTAAACCTTTTGAGGACAGGCAGTCCTAAGCCACAAAATCACCAACAGCATTCCTGGTAGTTATACAGCATATGTCTGCTGATAGGAATAATCCACAAGCTTATGAATAAATGGGATGGCATCCTATAGAAATAGCATTGTCTCTTTAAACTAAAGCCATTTATAGAGTCAATGGTGTCTTATGTGATGCACTTGTTCTATCTGAAATGAACTCTAAATATTTGGATTACTTGAAATATAGTTATTCACAAAGACAGGAGAGAATTGGTAATAGCTGTCCCAGAGGCTGGTCCTCAACTGCACTGGTTGCCATGATATAAAGAAGAAGGCATGAATTTGGAACAGCTCAATAGAGCAAGGTGAATAAAAAAGTGAGGGACCAGTTGACAGGTATGATATATAAGAATAAGCTCAGTTTGAAGACACAATCATTAAACAATGTTGTTTAGCACATTTAAGAGCTTGGGACAAAGTGGAAGGAGCCAGGAATTAAGTCCACATTATTTACAAAAATCATAAAAGGCTCTGGAGAAGCCCTCACGGATATGTTTTTTGTAAAGATTGGTCACAGCAGTAACAATGCCATATCAGAGCCTGTTGGGAGACAAGTCCTAATTGAGACCGTGGCATTTGAAAATGCAAATACAAATGTAAAATAGTTATTATACCATTAAAGGCATGGGCAGAACCCATGGATGAATGGATAAGGGATATGACCAATATCAGTTCTAATATCATAGGTCAAGCTATACCTAGAGGTCTCCAATTTCAAAAATGTCTGGTGCTTCAATTGCAGGAAATACAGTCCTTTGTAAAGAGTCCGTAACCAAGCTGCTGGCGATCTCAGATCTCGAAGTCCCCCAGTACTTTAAGTGTGAGAAATATGGCCATTTGAAACAAAATTGTGAGCAAGGCATCCCTAAGGGAATTGGGTTTTTTTTTTCTAAATAGAAAGCAGAAAGAAGGCCTAAGCTTCTAGGGGTTTGCAGCTGATGTGGCAAAAGTTGCCATTGGACCAATGAATGTGGGTCCAAGAGAGCTATCCAGGGCAATTTCTTGCAATTGGAAAACAAGTTGGGAGGCCTAACTCACGGCCCTGAAGCAAAAACTATGAGCCAGGAAATAACAGGGAGGCAGAAAAGCTTCAACTAAATATTGCAGATCTAATGCACACCACTGCAGAAAGTGCTGCTCTAGACTTGGCCACAGATAAACTATCGCCAACCTATACTATCCCCCAAATTTCAATGTTATAAAATGACTACTGGATTTTATGGTCTTGTGCCCTTTTGTCCCCAGGGACAGTAGGAGTGGTTTTTGGTAAGGAGCAGTTTGACTTCCTCAGTATTGATTGTGCATTCAAGAATTATTGATGAAGATTTCAAAGGAGAAATTAAAATAATAGCTTAGATAAAACAAAAATGATATGCAATTTAAGACAAGTGCTAGGCTTCCTCAGTAGCTACTGTTCCCCTGTGCTAAAGGAAAAGCTTGTCAAGTGGAAAGAACAGGAGGGTTTGGAAGTACTGATAAACAGGTGTACTGACAAACAGTGGTTGATGATCAGAGGCCAAATTTAAAGTGGCAAGCGAATGACGTTGAAATAGAAGGTATGGGGAAAACAGAATCTGGTGTAACTATCATTTCACAAAAATCTTGGAATTTAGAATGGTCACTTCAAAAGCTTTATACACAGTTTTAAGGAACTGGAAAGTTATCTCCGATATAACAAAGTGTGCAATGCGTTAAAATGTGTGGGGCCAGAAGGTCAAAACACATTACAGGTGTACCACACAATCCTAAACGACAAGCATTTGTAGAAAGATCTAATCACACCTTAAAGGAAATGCTTATGAAATAAAAAATAAGAATAACAACCCTCAGGGATAGACTATAGACTAACGAGTGCTCTGTTAACATCAGAGTGGAAATCAAAGAATGTTTGTAGGGAAAAAGAACAGCCCCATGCAGGGTACCACTTGTAGTATGTCTTTGCTACTTTGTGGGTTCTTCTTCCCCCCCCCCAGTTTCATCCCATAGCACTAGATAGAAGAAGAGGAGGAGAGAGAGAGAGAACCCTGAATCAAATCTCTTTCCCAAACATTTCTCCAAGTTTCCAGTCCAGGCCCTTCAAACATTTCTCCAAACCATCAAGCATTTCTCCCAAAGGTCCCGCCCCACTTTCCCAACAGTGTGATGAAACAGTCCCTTTTCCAAGTTTTCCCAGTACTCTCAGCTCCAAACTTAGCAACTAGAACAATCTATCTGCTCAGCTCAGCCTCTCCTGGACCAACTCTCTCTTAATACCTTCTGCACCAACTGCCTTTTCTTCTCACTCTGATAGTTTTGCCTTTCTCAGTCTCTACTGTCTTGCTTATGTCCTCTCCTGTTCCCAGAAATGCAAGAAGCAACCACAACTGAAGGTCATGAGGTCTTGACCCTATGTTCTTCATGGCTAAGAATTCTCAAAGCGTCTTTTGACTAGCAACTGGAGATTCTTTAAAGGGACATGTACACAAGATAAATCACAGTACACTAGGTTGGCCAGGCAGAGATCCCATGGTATCTGTCCATCTTGGCAACCCACCACGACGTTACAGTCACATGCATCCATCCTTGGATATAGGTATAGATGTAGCAAATATTTTTACTCATTGGCAAAGCTCCCCTGACCAACATTCATTTATAGCAGAAACAAACGCTTAGTTTCCTCAACAAGTTGAAAAAGAAGAATGCAATAAGAAATCAAACTCTATTATATTAAAAGCATTTTCCGTATCATTACTGTGCTTTTAATGTACCCTGGACCAGTGGTTCTCAACTTTCCTGATGCTGTGACCCTTTAATATATTTCCTCATGTTGTGGTGGCCCCAAGCATAAAATTGTTTTCATTGCTACTTCATAACTATAATATTCTAGTGTTATGAATTGTAATGCAAATATCTGATATTTGCAATGGCCTTAGGGAACCCCTGAAGAGGGTATGTTTGACCACCAAAGGGGTCATGACTCACAGGTGGAAAACTATGACACTGGACAATTGCATAATAATGGATAATATATTTCCCCCCAAATTATATGGCATATATGGATGGTTGATTCATTTTCCATTACTTGGTACTTTAATTATTTTTTTAATGCTTCACTTTACAGGTTGGTTTTTTTCTTATTTATTTATTTAGTTGTTTTGTTTTTTACATATACATTTATGTTATTCCACGTATATACAATAAACTACCTATAGCAAGAATAACCATGACACAATCAGTAATTATATAAATGTTCCATTCATAGCGTTTTGGATATTTGTATTTGACACCCTTGAAAACATCTTTCCTATCTTGGTGCTTCTAAAATTCTGAATGTAAATCAATTGTGTATTGAACAAGAAGGCTTAAGAAGATGCTCCAACATAAGAAAGAGTTTTGGGTGACTATTCAGGTAGAATACTGTCTCTGCCATCTTCTCATTTGGAAAGCTACTAACCTGCACTCCCAGTAAACTCAGGTAATCAAGTTTATTCCTTCTCAAGTCTCTGAGGGAGTTGAAGACCAGGTAGCTTAGTTTTACAATGAAGCTTATTTGTTTAGGGCTTAATATGTTTTTAGGTCTAGAAAGATGTTTTAAATTGATAATAACAAGATGTGATGGAGATTGGTACTTTAATTATATCTGTAGGTTCTTTGTGTTTTAATGTTATCTTAAACAATAACTTACGATGCCCTATTTGTGCATATTATCAGCATAGCACTGATTTCTAACACTGGCTAATATAAATGGTGTAAACTCTCCCTGTGGATTGTAGAGTCACTGAGTTTAACAACTGCACTTTTGGATTCCTAAGATTTTTCACCATCAGCATTTTACATCAGCTCCAGAATAACCCTAAACAGAAGTGTCTATCCCAGTTTATTATTCAGCATTTCTATTAAATAGTAAACACGTTGCTTAAAACAAATATATTGCAACAGCCAAGGACACTCCAATTGCAGATAAATAATGCCCCACACTACAGGACAACTGACACGGATGAGGAGCACTGGCAACAGTGAGACTCCATATGAGATGACATCTCTATTGTATCATCCAGAGCCACAGCTTTACCACTCTCCATATTCATCTAAAAAACACACATTTTTTTCATTTTTTACTAAATATTTCTTAAATATACATTTACATTATTACACATATATACAATAAACTAACTATAGCAAGAAGAACCATGACACAATCAGCCATTATATAAATGTTACATTCTTAGTGTTTTGGCTATTTGTATTTGGCAGCCTTGAAAAAACATCTTTCCTATCTTGGTGCATCTAAAACTCTCAATGTAATTCAATATCAGGTAGAAAACTGTCTCTCTGTCATCTTCTCATTTGGAAAACTACTAACCTGCACTCCCTCTTTACTCAGATAATCAATTTTATTCCTTCTCAAGTCTCTGATGGGGTTGAAGAACAGATAGTTTTGTTTTACAACTAAGCTTAAGTTTAGGGGTTAAGATGTTTTTAGGTCTAGATAGATGTTTAGGTTGAAAACACACATTTAACAAAACCCCACCCTTCCACCAAGTCAAGAGCATCTTCAGATGAGATTCTCAAACTGTATTTTCTTTTCCAGCGTTACATTTCTTCTTATATTAGGAAGTAAATACCTAGCAAATGGCTGTTCTGTTTAGTGACATCATGCCACATAAATAGCCTGGAATGATTATTTTGTTACCAACTTTGAACCATAAACATGTTGTCTCCTTAATGCTTAGCTTTTCCCAAGTACCATGTCTGCTCTGTGTAAGACAAGCAGCAGAAACCACAGAGTCTCTTTGAGTCACATGATCAGTATAAACAGTGATCCTGTCGGTGGGGAGGCCTGGTGGCACTCAAAGAAAGAATACGCAGGATACTAAGATGGGACTTGATAGCCTATGACCATATAGATGGGGAGGAGGTCCCCTTCGGTCATAGACCTAGGGGAGGGGACTAGGATGGAAGTGGGAAGGAGGGAGGGATGGGAGGATACAAGTGATGGGATAACAATTGAGTTGTAATCTGAATAAATTAATAAAATTTAAAAAAACAACAGCTCAACAAAATCAACAATGCAGTGTTGTGCCCATGACACAAACATCTCAAACATTAATAATATTTAGCACAGGATGAAGTATGTGCCTGGTTTGTGATTTTAAAAATTCAAAATGTAATGAGCTCTCTAATGTGAGTAAACAAGACTGAAATGCAAGGTCAACACAAAGATGTGGTACAAGGAGACAGTTTAGAGTAACTGTTCAAAGAAAAAATTTAAAAATCCTTAAAGCTCAGCACAAAGAAAATTAAATTGAAAAAAAAGTAATTGAGTTTATGTGCAAGCTATTAATAATAAATAAAAATGTGTGAATTTAGGCATGTATTTAAATGCTATAGGATAAAATGGACATCATAAA
The DNA here is from genome assembly GCF_903995435.1 of Acomys russatus. NCBI lineage: Eukaryota > Metazoa > Chordata > Mammalia > Rodentia > Muridae > Acomys > Acomys russatus. The sequence continues at coordinate 50,281,964 of NC_067147.1, forward strand.
ATGTTATGGTCTACAAAAATATTCTGAAATATTAGCAATGAAGTAAAAATTAATAGAAAGATCAATTTTGTCTCTTCAGGATAGGGAGTTGAATATGATACACTTTATTTTATATGATATATAATAAAGGACAAATATGACTGAGTTTTGGTGTTTGTTAATGCAAATAGTATAAAAATGCAGCTCCAAAGATGGTGAAAAACCACTTAAAAGGTATGTAAAAATTAGCATTCTGTCATATTCTGTGGAATAACTTTAGAGCAGTGTAGAAATATATTCTATACATGCTTAATTACATATATAATTAAATTTATAATTCAATATTGCAGTACATTTATTTATTTATCAACTTTTAGAGACATGGTTTCTCTATGTAGCCTTGGCTGTCCTCGACATGGGACATGCTTTGTAGACCAAGCTGGTCTCAAACTCACAGTGATCCACCTGCGTCTGCCTCCCAGAGTGCTGGGATTAAAGGCATGTGCTACCACACCTGGCTGACATTGCATTTCTAAAAAACAACTAGCAAACATACATACCTGAAGTGTTTTTCGAAGATGGTAAAAATGCAATTGGGTGTAAATGTTTGTCCTTGTTTGATTTCCAGCTACAGTAGCTACTTTGAGATTGTGCTAGCACACTCACTTGCAGGTCCAGGAGGCACAGAGTTATAATTTCTGTAATGAAATCGCTATGTGTTTTGTAATAGTGATAAAAAGTGGAAGGCGTGAATAGCAACATGATTTTAATCCCACTATTCATATTGTAAATAAAGAAATAAGAAGGTATATCATAAGAGGTGGTTGGTAAAACATCAAACCCCTCAGGCTGCAGAATCCCAACTCTTAGAAATAGAAGAACAGTAAATAGTCCACAGAAAGGGAGGGTAATTCTCTTTTTATTTAATTTGCTATGGTGTTTAGTGTGTGTGTGTGTGTGTGTGTGCATACACATGCATTTGCTATAATACTTGAGTGTACAGGTCAGATGACAGCATTGTGGAGTTGAGTCACTCCTCCCATTGTGGATTCCAGGATCCCTACTCAGGCCACCAGTCTTGTGTGGTAAGCACTCTTTCCCCACTGAGCCAAGTCAGGATCAGAAAATTCTCTTTTGGGGAGGTTGCCATGAATACTCTTGACTCATCCTGCTTCACTTATTTTGAGTCTTGACTTGCTGTTCCTGTTACAGAAGGGGACTCCTTTGCATTTGTATGTCCATAAATATGACATTAATAAAAAATTAAGTGGGTCTCTTTCATCTGCTAAATACTCAATATCCATGCCCTCCTCAGTACGTACTGAGTGACCATCTAACGCAGACTCCAATTTGGGTTTTATGAACTGTTTGGACAGTTGAACAAATGAGGTAATAGTATCCATTAGTCAAGGTATTCTGTAAGAAACTGTTCTCAGCAGTAATTCATTAGGCATGCTATGAATTAAGGTTAAGGCATTTAAAGTGAACTGCTCTTCTCTCCCTGCTGTAAGGCACCAATACTGTGGAATAGTGTTCTGAGATCTCAAAACCGGGAGAATGTCTATTTTATTTGGCAAGTTGTTGTAGAGTTTCTGAGGGAAATGATTTTCTATGCTATTTTGTTTACTCCTCACTTAGAATTGGCTCCTGAAGGGTTTTGTGAATGTCCACCATGAGGAATAATGAGAGCTAAAAGGAGAAAGGTTAATGGTATAGCACTCAAGGCAGCTTCATTTCTTTCCTTTTTTTTATTCTCTTTCCACTTGAAGGCTACAAAGCAACTTTCCTCATGGACAAATGCTTTCACACAAAGGATACATGTTTTATGGGCAATGCTAACATGGCTTTGTTAGAATTATTCTTATCTAAATTTATATGTAGGAATTATTCTAGTGTATACTTTTTGTAATGTGCAATGCTGAGGTGTCTGATGTCTCCTTCAAAAGTTGACATTGTTAATATGTAAACATTGTTTCTGGGACCATTCCTTTTTGAATAGCCTGTGTGACCCTCGGCCTGTAAAATTGTTGAATTTTTGTCTCCTGTCTTTATTTCTCTTCATAATCTTACTTCGATGTGTTGGAACCCCCTTATCAAAACTCTCAATGCGCTTTGAGCAAGAAAATAAATACATTCAATAGTTCACCAAGCACAATATTTACAACATGGTTGTAATTCCTTATTTTATCCTCAGACAGTTGCTGCTTAATGCAGATTTCATTTCTCTGAGTTGTTTTTCTTCAGCCCTAGCTGCTAACAGCTTCAAGTATAGCTCTTAATTTGCATAGACTTGGGATTTTCCTAAAGTTACCTGTAGCAAATGTTTTCTAGATATTTCTTCTTTAGAAAACTTATAAATAGTTTATATAGATTGATTTAAGATAAATGAATGTGCATGAATTATACATTTTATGCTAAGGAATACGTCATAAAATGTTTTTAATATTTATTTATCAATATTCCACCTGCATGCCAGAAGAGGATACCAAATCTCATGTTTAGATGATTATGAACCACCTTATGGTTGATGGAAATTGAACTCAGGACCTTTGGAAGAGAAGCCAGTGCTCTTAACCTCTGAGCCATCTCTCTAGCCCCCAAAAAACATCTTTTAAGACTATAGATACTCAATCTGGGGCTCTGTGGTAGATGGCGGGCTTGAATATAGAAAGCATTAGGATTTTTTCCAGCAATCTTGTCAGGGGGAGGAAGAGGGAGAGGGAAAAGGAGAGAGAGAGGGAGAGTGAAGGAGGAGGAGGAAGAGAAGAAGAAAGAGAAGAAGGAGGAGGAAGAGGAGGAGGAGGAGAAGAAACAGAAACAGAAGAAGAAGAAACAGAAGAAGAAGAAGAAGAAACAGAAGAAGAAGAAACAGAAGAAGAAGAAGAAGAAGAAGAAGAAGAAGAAGAAGAAGAAGAAGAAGAAGAAGAAGAAGAAGAAGAAGTGGTGAGGGGGGAAGATTGAATGAATTATGAAAACATTTTTCTCCAAATTGATTCCCACCCCTTAACCATCCTTGTCTTTAGAAAATCATTTCAACTCTGCTGCAGTTTCCCCATCTACAAAGGCAGAGCATTTCTCTGAAATATTTGTAAGATTGAAGTTGTAGTTTGTGTACATCTTAATATTCAGTGCATATTTTACATACTTTTGTGAAATAATACACAGGTATTACAGGAATGTGAGTAATATGGAGAAATTATGCAATGGATCTTCACTTTCACTATTTTCTTCTTTGCACAATTGTTTATCATAACTGTATGAGCAGTTCCACTATTTTTATATATAATTTTCTTTTCCTTTTTAAATAATTTCATATTCTTCTGAGAGTGATGGACACTAGAGGCACACACCATAACAGACCCCTTTTTTGTGAACAATGAATGTCAGCCTGAAAAAAATTTCAACAACTGCTTTCAGTCAGATGATGACCAGCTAAAAAGACAAGCATGTGTTCATAATGCTGCTGTGTTTCATTCCTTTGAGTGACTTCTGTCTCTTTTGGGATATGAAATCTCTAATGTGCTGTAGGCTTGCCTTACAGAGAGTAACTTGTTGGCAGTCCAGAATAAGAGTACACCTTTTCTCCCTTACCTGACTCCTCAACTTAGATGCTGGAACTAATTCCTACTTGAGTGTGATATCAGACCTACAGTTCCTTGGTTCTGTTGGGAACCACATCTAAGACCCACTTTCTCTTACCTCCTACCAGATACCAAGAACTTCCCTTTGTGCTTGCTATAATCTATTCATCTACCCCAAATATTGTTGTAATGTAATTTTACTGTTTAGCATTGGAGCAAAATGTAGGAAAGTGAAGACAGTACAATTGACCAATCTTAGATTTGGATAAAGTGTGATATGCATTCAGATTAAGCAACTGTTTTTCAGATTTGATGGATGAAGATTTGGTTCATTTTACTCTTTTGCATGCTGCTGGTGTACCTTAAAAACATTGCCCAGCCCATCTGATATCATTTCCTTATGTTGTTCTGCAACGACTGTTTATAGGGCAATAGTAGAAAGGTTTTATTGTTACAAATAACAACTATGTGGCCGTTTTATTTCATTGGGATATATCAGCTATAGAATAAAATGCCAATGGGTTTCCATCTGTAAATTAAACTATTTTGGACTTTTTTTCTCATTCAACAATCTAATTTGGACAATTTAATTTGTCCAAATGTTCCATATCCCAAAAAAGTCAAAATGTCATAAATAAATTTTTACTTACCCACAATTTGCTGCCATGTGAAAGAGTAAACGAAATAAACCAACAAGGTAGATTCTGTATGCCCTTCTCTATATGTTGAAGGAGTCCCTGGTCTGTATAAATTGTGGCCACTAGATAGCTGGTTACCTTAAAGTATGAGACTGCAGAGAGCAAGGACTACTGGAGAAGTTTTGCTACAGTGACTCCTATACCAACTCTGGACCCTGGAAGTACACAATGGGCTGTAGCTCATGCCCCAGGTTTCCACGACGGAAACTCAAATCAGAAAAGAACTTGGACCCCAGGGTACTCAGGGCTTTTCTACACTGCCAACCTCTATTTCCATTCCATAGTGAATCCTTCACAAACTATTGCATCTTCTGCAGGTGAAGCATAATTTATCCTGAGTGTATGTCTATTCTCCAAGTCCTCACACATCTCTAAACTTTGCAACATGTTGGAATTCTCTAAAGTCTCCCTTATTCCCGTCTTCAAACAAGCAAGTAGAAACTTCCTGACAACTTTGGGCGAGAGGTGACCACACTGATATTCCCTTTCTACTTTTGCCTTTAGTATATCAGTCATCCTCTTGTTCTTATGTAAGTTTTAGCACTAGATCAGTCAACCTTAAAAGGGAGAAAGTCAGTCCCCTTGGATCCTACAATAGGAAGCCTAACGTTGTCAAAAACCATATAAAACATGTTAGTGGCGATTATTGGGAGCTGGAGTGGACATGTCAATTATGAGAGGAGTGATTTCAGAAGGCCAGACTTAACAGCATGAAGGTCGTGATTAATAATAGTGTATCCTTGACATTTGCTCCGAGCCATTCTGTAGGCAGCTGTGTGAAGTTAATATGACTTAGCTTCTTCCCTTAGTTAAAATGATGAGGGGTTGACATGCTAAGGACTTAACTTCAGTGAACCATACAGATCTTATTAAAAATGAATGGGTTAGGGGTTTAAGAATATTTTACAATCTCCCCATTGCTAAAGGCAATGTGTTCCTTGATTAGAAAAAATAAAACATAAAACAAACCTCCCCAGGTTCAATCTGGAAATTGACAAATTTCAACACGTAGGATCTAATAGAGTTCTATTCTATGTGAACACTTGGGAGGCAAGGAGCCACCATGGCAGAAAAAAAAAAAGCAGCTGTCCCAGCATATCCAAAAGTGGAAGTGATTTTCTTACAATCACATAAAATCAGTGTCTCTGAATTTCTTGTTTTTAGTTCAGCTTCTATCACTATACTTCATAAACTCAATGTACTTAGTTCCAATAGCTACATCTTAATAGCTGCATTTTCAAGGTCTCTCTCTCTCTCTCTCTCTCTCTCTCTCTCTCTCTCATGTGTGTGTGTGTGTGCATGTGTGCACACGCATGCCTGTGTGCATGAGAGAGACAGACAGACACACACACACACACACACACAGAGAGAGAGAGAGAGAGAAAGAGGGGGGGTAGGTGTCTGGGAACTAGATTTTTCATTCAGTGCCTTTATTGAGTATGTCTTCCTCTGTCCAATTAAGTTTTTCCTATTTAAATTCTTTAGTTGATGCCACTGTGTTCTGTAGAATTTCCTCATATTCTATCAATGTTGGGTGTCATCTTCTCCTTTCTATATTTAAATTTCCCCTTGAATTCCTCAGGTAGGCTTGAGATTTGTGCAGATTTATTTCCCATACTCTGTCCTTTGGGAGTGTCTGCACATTTTTGTAAAACATTTTGCCTAAAAGTGTAAACCAGTCAGAAATGAGCATGATCTGTACAATGAAATCTTTTGACAAAGGGCAGGAAGATATCTCTGAAAGATCGTTTTAGTTCTTTCCAAGAAAGTCATTTGATCATTAGATTCATCAGTTAAGGAGAATCCAAAACAGGTAACTAGCAAAGAGAGCCATGTCAAAGGTTGCTAGCCCTTGTATCGACCGTTCAATCAAAAGAGTGATATTAGATGCAGCAGCATGGGTCGTGGATAGTACTTCAGTTAGCTCTTTAGCCTACGCTAACTCTCCCAAGGCCTTTCCAGTGTTTCCTCACTTAAGTGAATTGCCCAGGAATGGTGTACAACTTTCCTCCCTAGATGAACCGAGTGCGACTTCTTGCATTGCTTTCTGCCCAGCATGTTGGAGCATCAAGTGTTTGCTGACGTTTTCTAGGAAAGATGAACACTAATCACTTCACTCTAGAAAGAATAGCAAGGACAAAACAAAGAAGCCATACGGTCCTTATAACTGTAGCTTGGTTACATCGTGTCATATACAGTTTAGGATCCCCTCACTAAGAAATAGTGCCATGCTCAGTGATCAGATGGTCTCATTTCCATTTGTGTGATTAATTGGATTTACTTACAGGGGGTTAGGAGATGGGTTTATACAGAAGTATGGGCAATTTAAGTACAGCTACACCACCAAGGATTCCTCGGCGATGGGAAGGGGTGGTATTTTATGTCTTCCTTTCATGGTGGATTATTGGTGGGCTCCTCTGGCTAACCACCATTCCTCTGGTTTCAATATCCAGAAGCCACACTATGCACAGTGTTCTTCATCCACTGTGAGGCCAAAGCAGGAAATCTTGACCTTGTGCCTAGTATGGCCCACATAAAGAGACCTTGTCAGCAAACCAACAGACCACCAAAACATAAAAATAAACACAGATATGGAAGTAATAAAAAGAAACACAAATTCAAAAGAAAAATAAATGTTTGGGTCTTCAATACTTTTCCGAGTTAATACGCTTAACACTGTTCTTTCTATTATTTTAAAAATACAAGTCCACTTGAACAAATCTTCAGAGTCCCATCAGGTTTACAGGAAAACTTAAGGGATTTGAATATAGACACGGATTTTATTGTGGGTTTTGCCCTTTCTCCTTCCACTGTGTTACACTGAATTGCAGTGAGGGATAGATCGAGTACTGTACCGAAGCCCCTGTCCCAGAGCTAGGCATGGAAACTTAGGGACAGACGGAACAGGAGACTCTTCCCTTTGTCATGTGTTCCAGACTCCAAGAATACCACATACTTGTATTTGAGGTCGGATATTTCATATGTCTTAGCTTGTCATAAGACATAAAGCAAACTTTTGATTGGGAAAGTATTTTTGACATCATAAACCAAACCATATTTTATTGCTTCACTGAAGGATTTCCTTTGCTAAAAGCACCCTTATATCTGGAGATGCTTTATTGTTACTTGTTGCTTCATAGTCCTCTGTTAAATATGCATCTTAACAATTATAATGTTATCAATGTGACAGGAAGTAGAATTGTCTGTGGAATGGATCTCTGAATGTCTGGGGGAGTGCACATTAGCTAGATTCTGCTAAATGATACAGAAAGGCCTGCCCACTCTGGGTGGCAATACTCCCAAGTCTGGGGATCCTGGACTGTCTAAGAATAAAGAGACATGTTTGAGTGCTAGCATGCATGTGTTTCTTGCTATCTTTTCCTGAATGCAGCACAATGCTACCAACTGCTTCAAGCTCCTATTGCCTTGACTCCCTCACTATGATGAACTGCAGTTTGTACTGTGAACTGAAATAACCTCTTTCTACTTCAGTTTATTTTGCAGGGTATTTTCAAATCTATGACATCAGTAAATGCCATTTGGGATGGAGCTGAGATTGAACCTCAGGTTGCTGATGTGTGTATATATATGAACTTTTGTATCACTGTTTTTATATGAGATTCTGGACTCTTTACATTGTAATGAATTACTACATGGATCTATTTTCAAGCATCAATGGAAGATGAGTTCTTGTAACTACACATCACAGTACAAATGTATCCTTTTTAAAAGTTTTAAGTGACTGCTGTGACATTCTAATATGCTTGATTATTTATTTATTAACTTCTGTTGACTAAACTTAAAAATAGGAAAATATAGAAAAGGGAGTGAGTCAAAATGACTTCAAATTACTTTCATGTTTAATTTTCAAATTAAGGCACAATGAATTAAAATATCTCTTTGCTCACAGTCTCTATAATGCATTGACATCCTGACGCTGGTGGCAACATATATTGTCCCTAATATGTTTTTTTCATAGATAATGTCTTTATCCTCAGAAAGATTTAAATCATACTTTTTAAGGCATACTCTAAAGGCAGACATGTGTTATAGTACCATAGTCTTAGCATTAAGGAGGCAGAGTCAGGCATACCTATGTGAGTTCAAGGCCAGCCTGTTCTAGAAAGTGAGTTTCAGAACAGCCACCTTGTCTTAATAAAAAAAAAAAAAAAATCGGGCAAAGGGGCTAAATTGGGTTCAAACAGTTAAATAGAAAGTTTGTACAAAGTTTTGGGTTGAAATATTATTTTGTTTTTGTTGGTTGATCTCTCTTAAGAATTATAGTGAAAACAGATGGCAAAACCTGGAACGGGAGGCTTGAGAAATGGCTCAGTGGCTGAGTGTTTTTCTAGAGGAGACAAGTTTAGTTCCCAGCACTTAAGTGAGATGGCTTACAATGATGGTCACTCTGTCTTAGATTGTCTAGTGCCCTCTCCTGGCCTCCCTTGGCATTACCCTCACATAGACATAAACATACATTACAACATAACAATCCAAAAAAAAAACTTGAATGAGTGAACTCATCTTATTAGATAATATATTAAATAACAGTTCTCTCCCATTATTCCCTGCGTTCAAGTAGGGAAGCACGCAGTTTAATAAATAAAGCTGTTATTTGAAATAAGATGGTGTTTGTTGCAGTAATTGCATCCTTTGCAGTTTGTTTGAATTCTCAAAAGTTATGCATCACTGAGTTCCTAATCTATTTAATGTAAAGCATGCCCAAGAGATTAATCTATTTTATATCTTTACTATAGCGGTGATTTCCCCCCCCCCCCCCGTGCCTCAGTGCTTTGCCTGCATGTGTATCTGTGTGACGGTTTCGGACCTTGGAGTTACAGACAGTTGCAAGCTGCCATGTGGGTGCTGGGATTTGAACCCAGGTTCTCTGGAAGAACAGTCAGTGCTCTTAACTGCTGAGCCATCTCTCCAGCCCGTATGGCAGTGTTTTAAAGGTGAGACTATTGGTACAAGAGACCTAAAGAAAATGGTGTTGGATGTTATCAAGGAGTTGCTTAAAATATAAACTCAGTGTAGCTCATCTTTTTTCCATGAACCACCGTAGTATCATTAGGATTGTACTTGAAAATCATGGTACTTATTATTCAGTACAATCTAAATCAATAATGAGATAAAGACACAGAATCATTGGCTCTTTTCACCCATCTGAATTATAATTGATGGTCACTGATCATTGAGTTTTGAAAAACACTGTTTGAAAAGACCTATCCACTGTCTCTTCCCTCAAAGAATACTGTGAAAAAATTTTTCATTTTAAAAACTGCCCATTACATTTAGAACTTATGAATGAATAGTTGAAAGATCTGAAAGTATATGTTTGTTATAAGGGAAATGCCAAAGTTTGGTGTCAATCGTTCTTCCATAGAGCATGACTTTGCAGGATACTAAGAGTATCTTACTACAGAAAGAATACTATGGTGGCAAGTGCATTAGGTTTTAAGTCATTAAAAAAAAACTTCTCCACAGTTGAGTGGAGAGTGGGATATGACTTTCTCACATACTATGGTGCCTCACATTTGACCATGTCCCCTGGAGGGGGAGACCTGGTGGCACTCAGAGGAAGGACAGCAGGTAGCCAAGAGGAGACTTGATACCCTATGAGAATATACAGGGGGAGGTAATCCCCCTCAGAAACAGTCATAGGGGAGGGGAATAATGGGAAAATGGGGGGGGGGAGTAATGGGAGGATACAAGGGATGGGATAAACATCGAGATATAACAAGAATAAATTAATAAAAAAAACAAAAACAAAAAAAAGAATTATAGGTACTTAATAATAAACATTATTAGATATTTAAAAAAAAAAAACTTCACTCTAGTATGCATCAGCTCCTTTATGTATTCCAGTGCTTGCATCACCAAGGACAGTACAGAATGTCAAATTTTCCGAACCAGTGCAGAAAACCTTACCTGCAGTATGCAGTGAAATGATGTGGAAGATGCTGGCTCCGAGATTGTGTGTTTTATTTTCTTGTGATCACACTGTGCTTTGTTGATACAAGTGCAGAAGTTTGTGAACTTAAAGGGCTGAACGTGGCCATGGCATGAGGCCGATTTTGTTTTCTCTGAAGCCCATGAGACAGAAGGTTCTCCCTTCGTAGGTGATTGGATTGAGGTTCCTACAGCTTTGGGAAGCACAATTTCATTCTGAAATGTGCACCTGCATGCTGCCCCCCACAGTCATATCAATTTTGCTCTGGAGTTAAATATAGATTTAGCCCTAGGGCAAGGTCTGAACGAGGCTGTGATCCCAACCTTTGGCACTGCAAGCTTGAGAATAAGGCATTGTCCCCTTGTTAAATAGAAAACATACATAACTGGCTTGTAGTTGAATTTCCCCCTAACAGTTCTGTCTTAAATTAACATTCTCCTTGCTGCTTTTGTATTTTTTAAGCTGAATACTTCAAGGCATAGTCAATGATAATTCATTTAAAAGGATGGATCTTTCCTATAACAGCCAATGCATGGTTCATCTATAATATTTAATTTTCCTACTCAAAATAATTTTGTAAATGAATTGAAATCATTTTGAAATAATCAGAGGCTTCACTGTAAGTTATCTAATAAGCTTCTAGTAAATATTATGATCCCAACAAATATTCAATGTTTCTTTGTATCTTAATCAGTAATTAAATGTAACCTGAAGATTTTTTACTCTCTAATAAAAGTCTTGGTCTACATTGTTTAATGTAGATTTTTAATCTCCTCCCAAGGTTATGAGTGTAAACTCACTGGTATGAGTTTAACAGTTACACTCAAGGATGCAGTGCAAGAAAAGCAACATTTATTATGTTTGTATGACTAGAAAAATCAGAATGTTGGCTGTCTCATTTGAAAGGGCTGTGGATTTCTTCCTTTATGTTTTAGGGCTTGCTTGCTGTGGTCTAAGCAAATTCTAGGGCATAGCCTCATGTTGCAGACACAGCAAAGCACTAACTGTGTATGTACCAAAAATATTCTGCAGATATCACTTTATTTTCAAAGAAAACCAATATGGAAACTACAATCTTGGTACATTCTATTTCAATGTATATAAATTCTTCTTTTTCACACAGGAATAAACATATCGCAATGAGAGTCATGAGTTCCAGGGAAGTACAAAACAACCTTCCAAAGGCACACAGTCACCAAACTGTTCAATTCATGTTTTTAGTTGAAGCATTTGTTAAATAAGGAAAATGAAATGAGAGCAAGTGCTCTTAACTGCCCAGCAAACTCACCAGCTCCTTTCTCTTCTTTTTATTACAACTATTGGTGTCATTTAAATTACTTGTAATGAAAAATAACATAGTCTTAATTTGTTTCCCTTACAGAAATCACTTTGACTTGGGTCTGGGACATTTTTCCATTAATAGCTTCAAAATAATATACCTAATTTTCAACATACAAGGCTTATGGAATCCACCACTCCTTTACCTTTATGAAAGATTAAAGTAGTGGTCAACATACAACACCCTTGAAGAGTACTGAATTTTCTGTCATATAACCTCTCTCAAGACTCTTAACCTCTTCAATTCGTGTTTTCCCAGGACATACATAGAATTAGAGTGAAGGACATTTTTCTTTGAACTAAGGAGTTTTCAATTCCTTTACCATGTATGTTCCTTCAAGGCACAAACTAAAGTGGTGCTTTGATGTCCACATGCAAATTAAAAGGTATTTGCTTTAGTACTTAAATATTTAAAATCCATCTCCTGATGTGCAGATTGTTCTCCCTTCTAAGTGGAATGGCACTCCCTTGGAGAGCTCTTTGTCCAACCCGTTACTGTTTGTGGATTTATGCTGTGAGTATGCATGCTTAGACCTATATGCATGTAGCAAGCATGTGTTTACTAACCTTATTCATACAATAAGGGAAGGGATGCCTGCACAGAAGCCTCCTTTGAGTCTTGTGTGTTTTCATGTGGTGCACGTGGAAGCCTTCTGATACTTCAAGACTACCGAAGATTAGCTCATGGTTAGAGTTAAGATTAGCTAACGATAAGAGAAGTTAGTTAGTGTCTGGCTCCTAAAATGGACCTAAAACAACAGGCATAATCGGTGTGCTATAGATACAGTAACACAGGTTTTGTGAGTACACACACACACACACACACACACACACACACACACTCACACACTCTCCCAAACACATATGTAGATAATCACTTTGCTTGTAAATTGTAACATAGCTGTAACTTGGTTTAATGCAATGTTAAGGATGCATTATTAGCTAAATTTACTTGAATATAAATGTAGTTTCTTGGTTAATTTGCATGTGTGTTTGTGTTTGAATTTTAAATATAGTTTGATTCTTAAGATTTTCACGGATGCACACAATGCATTCTGATCATATTCATCCTTTCTCCTCCTCCCACTCGTCCCGTCTGTCCCCAACATCCCTTCCCCAACTCACTTCCTTTCTTCAATTTACATTGTTACCTCAGTCAGAACATACACAATTACCCAACTGAATCCATGTTTTATGCACAGCCGATGCTGTGTTCCTCCTCCAGGGTTTCAGGGTTCCTGTGCTGTTCTATGCCTGTCCAGCTCAATCAATACAGCCCAGATCTGCCACTGAGCCTGAAATCCAACTCCTTTTCCCACTGAGGGCCCTACCACCACTTCTGTGTCCCCAGTACCCCTTTACCATAGCAGTCTCTCACTGCTCTCTGCTTTCAACCCTGTCAACAGTAATGCCAGGAAGATTTCACCCAACAGGAGAAAAATGACATTCCCTTACTAAAACAATTTCTTATCAATGCTCTTCAAACCCTTCACAAAGAGTGAATGACTCTCCAGCTACTTCTTCCACTGTATTTCTCTGAAAACAAGTCCCCTGGGAATGTAGTCTGTTTCAGCTGAATTTTTCTGACTTAGCCAAATATTTGATGACTATCTCTGTCCCAGTGGTTAAAGAGGTCCAAATTATCCTCAAATACAGACTCAGGATTCAAGCAAGCCATAATTTCACTTGGGACATAATTATCAACAAAATATTCTACTTTTTTATAGTTAGACACTAGAATTTACAGAAAGATACCCATCTGAGGTCGCATATGAACCCAAACTTTACATCCATTTATTTTATTTTTGATTTGTTCAGGTGTCTCTGTGTGGAGTGTGCATCTGTGTTTGTATGTTAATTCATGTGTGTAAGTGCACAGCTGTGTGAGAGTCTGTGTGCATGTGTATACACATGCTTGTGGAGATCAAAGATTGGTGTTTAATATCCTCTTTGATGCCTCTTTGTTATTTATTGAGGCAAGTTTTGTCATTGAACCTGATTAAATCTAGCTATTTGCCTCACTCTGGGCTTCTCCTATCGTGCCAACCAAGTGCTAGAACTGCTGTTGCCAATCCCACCCAGCACTTACGTGCATACTAGACGGCTGAACTTTGTTCTTCATGTTTCTATGACAAGCACTTGAACATCTGAGCCATCTCCCCATCACACATTTCCATTTAATATGAATAACTTAATGTGTTAGCACTCAAATAATGTATTACTGTGTATTACATAGGTCCCCAGGCAGTCTTTTAATCAAGAATAACTTTCTTTTTGTTCAGTAAAGATTTTAGTTTTAAAAATAATATGAAGCTGGCACAAATTTTATACAGAATGCTTTTATCACTGACACACTTGAAAGGTTACAGATTCAATGTCTCTTACCCCAAAATACTTCAGAGAACATTTTCTATAAGTCACTATATATTTACATAGATCTGTAATGAACAACCAAAATCCTATTCATCTGTCAAGAAAATAAAATCATTATACTTGCAGGGAAATGGGAAATATTATACTGAGTGTGGTAACCCAGACCCAGAAAGTCAAGACATGAATTTTTATATTTCAAATATCTGAACTTCGAATGCTTTTGATGCATTGTGCTTAATTGTGTTTCAGCATGAACATGAGCGCATGCTCTTTTTGCACCCCTGTGATTGACAGGAATAGGAAAGCAGCCTATTAGCAGACATTTCTCCAGTCCCCACAGAACCCTATGGAGCTGGGAGCCTTGCTGCGGGTCTTCTCCAGTGAAGCTTGCTTGGAGACTACTCTCTATTGATTTTCCCCTGAATTTGCCATTTAAAGGGTAAATGTAGCACTTTGTTGTGGTTTGGATCTCAGCACAGCCTTTCCCATAAGACGAGCTCGAGGAGGAATCATTTTATTTTATATTTGTATCAGGATGTGCTTAGTAGAGCAACGGAAAATGAAACTGGCCTTGCTGTCTGGCGACCCCTTTTTGATTGTGGATGACCAACGGCAATGCTACTCACTCTTAAATTCACCCCATGTACTGCTAGGCAAGCAATGCAAAGTAAACAGATTCACATATGCTTGTATTTCCATTATATTGTACAGATATTTAGAAGTAGTGTTTTATACAAAATGCGTTGAAAGCACTTCAAGTTATGATGGTAATTACAGTGAGCTAAGTACAGTGGGAATATCATTCCTCGGAGAGTTTCATCCCTGATATATTACTAGACAAGTAAGTTAAATAAGATATTTTATACTCACTAGTGATGCCTGGGGAGAGTGAATTCTAATTTCATCTTTAGACTGTAAACATGCACACGCACACACACACACACACACACACACACACACTCACACACACACACACACACACACACATTTTTGGTGAATTATGCATCAAATGATTGAATAGTATGTTTTGTATTACTAAATGAGTATTCATAGCATTCAGAGTTCTTGACAGATAGTATAAATACATACATATTTGTATTCATGCATGTATAAACACAGCTTTTATGCAGGCATATATTATTGTACAGATCATCTTCATTCATATATAAATATGCATAAACAATTTATAGTCTGATGCTAAATAATATTCTTGTTCTGGGTATAAGCGGACAATCCATTGATGAAAGTCAGTGCTGTATGTACAAGAACAACAAATTTTTTCTTCAGTGTCTGCTTGCAAACTGGCTATGAGCCACCATTCTTTCACATAAGTTACCAGTGTATGATAGAGCTCACAAGCTCCTGGCAACATTTAGTGATAGAAAGGGTTCCGGTTTTGATAACTAAAACTAACTTGCATAGATCCATCAATCAATCCCACACATTTAAACCTCCAGGCTCCCATTAATGTGCTGATTTCCTTTTTCTACTTTATAAACGTCATGCATGCTTTAGCAACTGAAGGGAAAATTTAGTTATAAGCACCTCTTCAGTTTGTTGGTAGCGTAATTGCCATCCTTTTGGTGTTTTTAATTCATCAATAATAATAGTAAAAAGGAATAGATTCTCCAATAATTGATATGGAATGGTCTATCATGCTATGTTTTAGATCATACTTTACCTGATATGTTGTAATTGTGCATATTTATAGGGCAACGTGTAATGTGTGCCAGTGCAGGCAGTAAGCAAGTCCAGCATATATACATGCTTTTTTTCTTCATTGGGAAGCATTAGAATCTTTTCTTGCAGTCTTTGAGGTATACAACACAGTGCCTCTATTATAGACATCCTGCTGATAACCTTTTACTGCCTTCTAACACATCCTAGCACTGTCTATCAAAGTCTCCTTATCCCATAGTTTCCCATATTTTCTTCACGCCCTCCCATTCAATTCTATCAGATCAGCATGTTAGACTCCACACAAGGGAACTCATTCAGTTTTTGGCCTGTTTTGTTTAACTTATTTCTTTTAATTTTAAGACCTCCAGATACATCTATTTATAACAAATGACAGGATTTTATACAGTTCACTTCTAAATTACACTCATATATACATATATGTACAAAACACAGAGAGAGAGAGAGAGAGAGAGAGAGAGAGAGGGTGGAGGGAGGGGAGGGAGGTAGGAGGGAGGAGAGGGGGCGGGATGAGAGTGGGGAGAGGGGAGGAGGGAGAGAGAGGAGGGGAGCGAGGGGGAGAGAAGGAGGGGGAGTGGAGGCGAGGAGTGAGGGAGGCGAGGAGGGGAGAGAGAGAGAGAGGGGGGGTAGGTGTCCCTGGGAACTAAGATTTGTTCATTCAGTGCCTTTATTGAGTATGTCCTTCCTCGGTTCCAATTAAGTGTTTTCCTAGTTAAATGTTTTAGTTGATGCCAACTGTGTTCTGTAGAATGTTCCTATATTCTATCAATGTTTGGGTGTCATCAACTTCTCCTTTCTATAATTTAAATTTCCACCATTGAATTCCGTCAGTAGGCTTGAGAGTTGGTGCAGATTTATTATTCCCTACCGTCCTTTGGAGTGTCTTCACATTTTTTGTAAAAATTTTGCTAAAAGTGTAACCATCAGAAATAGCATGATCTGTACAAGGAAATCTTTGACAAAGGGCAGGAAGATATCTCTCTGAAAGAGTCGTTTTAGTCTTTCAGAGAAAGTCATTGATCATTAGATTCATCAGGTAAAGGATAATCCAAAACAGGTAACTAGGCAAAGAGAGCCATGTCAAAGGTTGCTAGCCTTGGTATCGACCGTTCAATCAAGAAGTGGGATATTAAGATGCAGCAGCATGGTCGTGGATAGGACGATCCCAGTTAGCTCTTTAACCTACGCTACTCTCCAAGGCCTTTCCATGTTTTCCTCACTTATTGAATTGCCCCGGGAATGTTTACAAACAACGGTTCCTCCCAGATGAACCAGTGCGACGTCTTGCATGGCTTTCTGCCCAGCAATGTTTTGAGCAATCAAGTGTTTGCTGACGTTTTCTAGAAGATGAACACTAATCAAACTTCAATCTAGAAAGAATACAGGACAAAACAAAGAAGCAATGGTCCTATAAACTGTGCTGGTTACATCGTGTCATATAAAGTTAGGAATCCCCTCACAAGAAATAGTGCCATGCTCAGTGTCAATATGGGTCCCTCATTTCATTTTGTGTGGATTAATGGGAATTTACTTACAGGGGGTGTTAGGAGATGTGGGTTTTTATACAGAAGTATGGGCGATTAATACAGCTACCCAGCAGGGGATTGCCAATTAATTCCTAGATTCCTCGGTGTGATGGAAAAGGGGTGGTATTTTATGTCTTCCCGTTCATGGTGGATTATTGGGGGCTCCTCTGGGAACCACCATTCCTCTGGTTTCAATATCCAGAAGCCACACATCACAGGGTTCTTCCTACCACTGTGAGCCAAGCAGGAAATCCTTGACCCTATGTGCCTAGTAAGGGCCCACTAAAAGAACATTGTCAGCAAACCAACAACCACTCAAAACATAAAAAATAAACAGATAGGGAAGTATAAAAAAAAACACAAATTCAAAAGAAAAATAAATGTTTTTGTCTACAATACTTTTCCCGAGTGTAAACGCTTAACAATGTTCTTTCTATATTTTAAAAATACAAGTCCACTGAACAAATCTTCAGAGTCCCATCAGGTTTACAGAAAACTTAAGGGATTTGAATATAGACACGGATTTTTATTGTGGTTTTTTGCCCTTTCTATCTTCCACGTGTGTTTACAAACTGGAATTGCAGTGAGGATAGATCGAGTACTGTACCGAAGCCCATGTCCCAGAGCTAAGCAATGAAACTTAGGGACAGACGGAACAGGGACTGCTTACCTTTGTCATGTGGTTCCAGACTCCAAGAATACCACAGACTTGTAGTTGAGTCGGATATGTTCATATGTCTTAGGCTTGTCAGAAGACATAAGCCAAACTTGTGATTGGGAAGTATTTTTGACATCATAAAACCAAACAAACCATATTTTAAAATTGCTTCACTGAAGGATTTCCTTGCTAAAAGCACCCTTATAGCTGGAGAGGCTTTATTTATTACTGACTTGTTGCTTCATAGTCCTCTGTTAAATAATAGGCATCTTAACATTATAATGTTTCAATGTGACAGAAGTATAATGGTCCCTGTGGAAATGACTCTGAATGTCTGGTGGTGCACATTTAGGCTAATTCGGCTAAATGATACAGAAAGGACGCCCCACTCTGGAGTGGCAAATATCCCAAGTTCTGGGGAGCCTGAACTGTCTAAGAATAAAGAGGACATGTTGAGTGGCTTAGCATGCAATTTGTTTTTCTGTATCTTTTCATGAATCAGCACAATGTCGCAACTGCTTCAGCTCCTATTTCCTTGACCTCCCTCACTTGAGAACTGCAGTTTGTACTGTGAACTGAATACCTCTTTCTACTTCAGTTTATTTTGCAGGGTATTTTCAAATCTATGACTCAGTAATGCCATTTGGGATGGAGCGGAGATGAACCTCAGGGTGCTGATGTGTGGAATATATATAACCTTTTGAATCCCCCACCTTGGTTTTATTGAGATTCTGGACTCTTTCATGTAATGAGTTACTACATGGATCTATTTTCATTTTCAAGCATCAATGGAAGATGAGTGTCTTGTAAACTAAACATCACAGTACAAATGATATCCTGTTTTAAAAGTTTAAGAGTGACTGCGGTGACATTCTAATATCGTGAATTATTATTTAGTAACTGCGTTGACTAAACTTAAAAATAGAAAATATAGAAAAGGGAGTGAGTTCAAAAATGACTTCAATTACTTTCAGGTTTGTAATTTTCAAATTAAGGCCAAGAATTAAAATATCTTTGCTCACAGTCTCTATAAGCATTGACATCCTGACGCGGGTGGCAACATAGATTGTCCCTAATAGGGTTTTTCATAGATAATGTATTGATCCTCAGAAAAGATTGAAATCATACTTTTTAAGAGGCATACTCTAAAAGGTCGACGTGTTATAGGACCATAGTCTTAGCATAGGAGGCAGAGGCAGGCATACCTATTGAGTCCAGGCCAAAGCCTGTGTCTAGAAAGTAGTGTTCAGAATAGCCACCTTGTCCTTAATAAAAAAAAAATAAAAAAATCGGCAAGGGGGCTAAATTGGGTTCAAACAGTTAAATAAAAGTTTGTACAAATTTTGGGTTAAATATATTTTGTGTTTGTGGTTTGATCTACTCGTAAAATTATAGTGAAAACAGATGGCAAAACCTGGAACGGGAAGGCTTTAAAAATGGCGCGTGGCTTGAGTGTTTTTGCTAGAGGAGACAGTTTAGTTCCCAGCACTTGTTAGAATGGCGTACATGATGGTCACTCTGGTCTAGATTGTCTAGTGGCCGCTCTCTGGCCTCCCTTGGCATTACCCTCACATAAGACATAAACATACATAACAATCCAAAAAAAAACTTGGAATGAGTGAACTCATCTTATTAGATAAGTATAGTAAAGAACAGTTCTCTCCCATTATTCCTGCGTTCAGTAGGGAACCGCAGTTTAATAAATAAGCTGTATTTGAAATAAGATGGTGTTTTGTTGGGCAGTAAGTGCAATCCTTTGCAGTTGGTTTGAATTCTCAAAAGTTATGCCATCCTGATTTCCAATCTATTTAATGTAAGCATGGCCCAAGAGATGAATCTATTTTATATCTTTACTATAGCGGTGATTTCCCCCACCCCCCCCCCGTGCCTCAGGGCTTTGCCTCATGTTATCTGTGTGACGGTTTTTACGGACCTTGGAGTTACAGACAGTTGCAAGCGGCCATGTGGGTGATGGGATTTGAACCCAGGTTCTCTGGAAGAACAGTAGTGCTCTTAACGCTGGCCATCTCTCCAGCCCGTATGGCAGTTGTTTTGAAGGTGAGACGAATTGTTTACAAGAGACCGTAAAGAAAAATGGTTTTGGATGTTATCAGAGTTGCTTAAAATATAAACTCAGTGTAGGCTCATCTTTTTTTTTCCATGAACCACCGTAGTAGCATTAGGATTGTACTTGGAAATGAAAATCATGGTATATTATTATTCCAGGACAATCTAAATCAAGAATGAGATAAAGACAACAGAATCATTGGCTCTTTTCACCCATCTGAATTATAATTTATTGGTCACTGATCATTGAGTTTTTGAAAGAACACTGTTTGAAAAGACCTATCCACTGGCTCTTCCCTCAAATAATACTGTGAAAAAATTTTCATTTTAAAACTGCCCATTCATTGAGAACGTATGAATGAATAATTGAAAAGATCTGAAAGTATTGTTTTGTTATAAGGGAAAGGCCAAGGTTTGGTTCAATCTTCTTCATAGAGCATGACTTTGCAGGAGACTAAAGTATCTACTACAAAGAATACTATGGGTGGGAAAGTGCATACGTGTTAAGGTCAGTAAAAAAAAACTTCCTCCACAGTTTGAGTGGAGAGTGGGATATGACGTTCTCACATACTATGGTGGCCTCACATGTTGACCATTTCCCCTGGAGGGTGTAGACCTGGTGGCACTCAGAGGAAGGACAGCAGGTAGCCAAGAGGAGACTTGTACACTATGAGAATATACAGGGGGAGGTTAATCCCCCTCAGAAACAGTCATAGGGGAGGGGATAATGGGAAAATGGGGGGGGGATAATGGGAGGATACAAGGATGGGATAAACATCGAGAATATAACAAGAATAAATTATAAAAAAAACAAAAACAAAAGAAAGAATTATAGGTACTTAATAATAAACATGATTAGATATTTAAAAAAAAAAAACCTTCACTCTAGTATGGCGTCAGCTCTTTTAAAAATACGTTATTCCAGTGCTTGCATCACAAGGACAGTACAAAGGTCAAATTTTCAGAACCATGCATGAAAACCTTACCTGCAGTATGCAGTGAAATGAGTGGAAATGCTGGCTCCGAGATTGTGTGTTTTATTCTGTGATCACACTGTGCGTTGTTTGATGGGACAAGTGCAGAAGTTTTGTGAACTAAAGGCTGAACGTGGGACCATGGCATGAGACCAGTTTTGTTTCTCGGAATCCATGAGACAGAAGGTTCTCCTTTCGTAGGTGATTGGATGAGGTTCCTACAGCTTTGGGAGCACAATTTCGAGTCTGAAATGGGCACCTGAATGCGCCCCCCACAGTCATATCAATTTTTGCCTCTGGAGTTAGAATATAGATTTAGCCCTAGGGCAAGGTCTGAACGAGGGCTGTGATCCCAACCTTTGGCACTGGCAAGCTTGAGAATAAGGCATGTCCCCGTGTTAATAGAAAACATACATAACTAACTGGCTTGTAGTTGAAATTTCCCCCTACAGTTCTGTCTTAAAATTAACATTCTCCTTTTGCTGCGTTTTTGTATTTTTTAAGCTTGAATACTGCAAGGCATAGTCAATGATAATTCAGTTAAAAGGGGGAGCGTTCTAGACAGCCAATGCATGGTTCTCTATAATATTGAAGTTTCCTACGCAAATAATTTTGTAATGAATTGAAATCATTTTTGAAAAATAAATCAGAGGCTTCAACTGTAATTATCGAATAACTTCTACAAATATTATGATCCCAACAAATAGTCAATGTTTCTTTGTATCTTAATCAGTAATTAAATGGTAACCTGAAGAGTTTTACCTCTTCTAATAAAAGTCTTGGTCTACATTGTTTAATAGTAGATTTTTAAATCTCCTCCCAAGGTTATGATGAAACTTCACTGGTAATGATTTTAAAAACAGTTGCACTCAAGGATCAGTGCAAGAAAAGCAACATTTATTGATGTTTGTAGGACTTAGAAAAATCAGAATGTTGGCTGTCTTCCATTGAAAGGGCTGGTGGATTTATTCCTTTATGTTTAGCTTGCTTCCTGGGGTCTAAGCAAATTCCTAGGCATGCCTCAGGTTTGCAGACACAGCAAACACAAGCTTGTAGTACCAAAATAGCTGCAGATATCACTTTATTTTCAAGAAAACCAATATGAAACTACAATCTTGTAGACAGTCTATTCTCATGTATTAAATCCTCTTTTTTACACAGAAATAACATATCGCAATGGAGTCAGGAGTTCCGGGGGAAGTCAACACCTTCCAAAGTCACAACGTCCACCAAACTGTTCAATTGCATGTTTTTAGTTGAAGCATGTGTTAAATAATGAAAATGAAATGAGAGCAAAGGTGCTCTTACTGCCCCTGCCCAGCAAACTCACAGCTCCTTGTCTCTTTTTTATTACAACTATTGGTGTCATTTAAATTACTTTAATGAAAAAATAACATAGTCCCTTAATTTGTTTCCCTTACAGAAAATCACTTTGACGTGGGTCTGGGCCATTTTTCCATAATAGCTTCAAAATAATATACTAATTTGTCAACATACAGGCTTATGGAATCCCCACTCCTTTACCTTTATGAAAGATTAAAGTAGTGTCAACTACACAAACCCTTGAAGATTACTGATTTTCTGTCATATAACCTCTCTCAAGAGCTCTTAACCTCTTCAATTCGTGTTTTCCAGGCAGACATAGAATTAGGTGAAGGACATTTTTCTTTGAAAACAAGGAGTTTTCAATGCCTTTTACCATGTATGTTCCTTCAAGGCACAAACTAAAGTGGTGCTTTTGAGTCCACATCAAATTAAAAGGTATTTGCCCTTTAGTACTTAAATATTTAAAATCCATCTCCTGATGTGCAGTTGTTCTTCTCCCTTCTAAGTGGAATGGCAATCCCTTGAGAGCTCTTTGGCCAACCCGTTACTGTTTGGTGGATTATGCTGTGAGTATGTCCATGCTTAGACCTATATGCATGTTAGCAACATGGGTTTTACTAACCTTATTCATACAATAAGGGAAGGGAGCCTGCACAGAAGCAATCCCGTTGAGTCTGTGTGTGTTTTCAGGTGGGGCACTGGGAAGCCTTCTGATCTTCAAGACTACCGAAGATTAGCTCATGGTTAGAGTTAAGATTAGCTAACTATAAGAGAAGTTAGTTGTGTCTGGCTCCTAAAATGGAACGAAAACACAGGCAATTAATCAGGTGTGCTAGAAGACAGTACACAGTTTGTGAGTAACAACACACACAAAACACACACAAAAACACACACACACACACTCACACCACTCCAAAACACATATGTAGATAAATCACGTTTGCTTGTAAATTGTAACATAGCTGTAACTACTTGGTTAATGCAATGTTAAGGATGCATTATTAGCTAAATTTACTTGAAGATAAATGGTAGTTTTCTTGGTTAATTTGCATGTGGTTGGGTTGTGGTTGAATTTTAAATATAGTTTGATTCTTAAGATTTTCACGGATGCACACAATGCATTCTGATCATATTCAGTCCTTTCTCCTCCTCACCAGCTCGTCCCTCTGTCCCCAACATCCCTTCCCCAACTCACTTCCTTTCTCATTGACATTGTTACCTAGTCAGAACAATACCACAATTAACCACCCGACTGAACCATGTGTTCTGCACAGAGCCGAAGCTGTGTGCCGCCTCCAGGGTTTCATGGTTCCTGTGCTGTTCTATGCCTAGTCCAGCTCAATCAATACGGCCCCGATCTGCCACTGAGCCTGAAATCAACTCCTTTTCCCACTGAGGCCCTACCACCACTTATGTGTCCCCCAGTACCACCTTAACCATAGCAGTCTCGTCACTGCCCTCTTCTCTGCGTTTTCCAACCCTTCAACATAATGCCAGGAAGATTTCACCAACGAGAAAATGACATTCCCTTACTAAAGAATGTCTTATCAATGCCGTCAAACCGCTTCACAAAGAGTGAATGACTCTCCAGCTACGTCTTCCACTGTTTTCTCGAAAATAAGTCCCCTGGGAATGAGTCTGTTTCATCAGCTGAATTGTCTGACTTAGGGCCAAATATTGAATGATACTCTGTACCGAGTGTTAAAGAGGGCCAAAGTATCCGCAAAGACAGACGCAGGATGCAAGAAAGCCATATTCCACTTGGACAATAATTAGCAACAAATATTCTTACTTTTTTTATAGTTGACACTAGAATTGACAGAAATATACCCATCTTGAGGTCGTCATATGAACCCAAACTTACATCCATTTTTTTATTGTTGATTTTGTTCAGCAGGTGTCTCGGGTGGAGTGTGCATCTGGTGTTTGTATGTTAATTCATGTGTGTAAGTGCACAGCTGTGTGGAGTCTGTGGTCATGTGTATACACATGCCTGTGGAGATCAAAGATTGGTGTTTAATAGTATCCTCTTTGATGCCTCTTGTTAATTTATGGAGGCAAGATTTTGTCATTGAACCTGATTAAATATATAGCTATTTGCCTCACTCGGAGCTTCTCCTATCGTGCCCAACACAAGTGCTAGAAAACTGCTGGTGCCAAGTCCCACCCAGCACTTACGTGCATACTAGAACCGGCTGAACTTTGTTCTTCATGTTCTATGACAAGCACTTGAATATCTGGAGCCATCTCCCCATCACACATTTTCCAGTTAGATATGAATAACTTATGCGTAGCACTCAATAATGTAGTACTGTGATATTACAATAGGTCCCCAGGCAGTCTTTTAATCAGAATAACTTTCTTTTTGTCAGTAAGTTTTAGTTTTTAAAATAATATGAAGCTGGCCAAAATTTTATACAAAGGCTTTTAACACGACACACTTGAAAGGTTACAGATTCAATTCTCTTACTCCCAAATACGTCAGAGAACGATTTCTATAAGTCACTATATATTTACATAGATCTGTATGAACACCAAATCCTATTCATCTGTCAAGAAAAATAAATCAGTATACTTGCAGAGAAATGGGAATAGGATACTGAGTGTGGTAACCCAGACACAGAAAGGTCCAAGACATGAATTTTTATATTTTTTCAAATATCGGAACTGTCGAATGCTGTTGATGCATTGGCTTAATTGGTTTCAGCATGAACATGAGCGCATCTCTTTTTTGCACGCCCTGTGATTGACGAATTAGGAAGCAGCCTATTAAGCAGACTTTCTCCAGTTCCCCACAGAACCCTATGGAGCTGGGAGCCTTGCTGCGGGTCGTCTCTGTCTCCAGTGAAGCTTGCTTGGCACACTATACCCTCTATTGAGTTTCCCCTGAATTGCCATTTAAAGGTCAAATGGTACACTAAATTGTTTGGGTGGGAGGGGGTGGTTTGGATCTCAGCACAAGCCTTTCCTTTCCCATAAGATGAGCTCAGGAGGAATCATGTTATTTTTAGAGTTGTATCAATCAGGGTGTGCTTAGTAAGCACGGAAAAGGAAACTGCTGCCTTGCGATCTGGCGACCCCTTTTTGATTGTGGATGACCAACGGCAATGCTACTCTCACTCTTAAATTCACCCCATGTACGGCTAGGCAAGCAATGCAAAGTAAACAGATTACATATGCTTGTATTTCCATTTTATAATTTGTACAGATATTTAAGAGTGTGTTTATACAAAATGCCGTTGAAAGCACTTCAGTTTATGATGGTATAACAGTGATCTAAGTACAAGTGGGAATTCATTCCTCCGGAGAGTGTTCATCCCTGATATTTACTAGAGCAAGTAAGTAATAAGATATTTTAGACTCACTAGTGATGCCTGGGGAGAGTGAATTCTAATTTCAATCGTTAGACTGTAAACAGGCACAACGCACACACACAACACACACACACACACACAAATCAAACACACACACACACCACACACATTTTTGTTGATTATCATCAAATGATTGAAGAGTATTTTTTTGTATTACTAATGAGTATTCATAGCATTCAGAGTTCTTGACAGATAGTTATAATACATACATATTTGTATTCAATGCATGTATAAACCAGCTTTTATGCAGCAGATATTATTGTAGTACAGATCATCTTCATTCATATATAAATATGCTAAATCAATTATAGTCTGATGCTAAATAATATTCTTGTTCTGGGTATAAAAGCGGACAATCCATTGATGAAAGTCAGTCTGTATGTACAGAACACAAATTTTTTTCTTCAGTGTCTGCTTGGAAACTGGCCTATGAAGCCACCATTCGTTCCATAATTACCAGTGAGATAGAGCCACAGCGCTGGCAGCATTTTAGTGATAGAAAGGGTTCCGGTTTTGTAACTAAAACTAACTTGCATAGATCCTCAATCAATCCCCACACATTTAAACCTCCATGCTCCCATTAATTGCTGATTTTCCTTGTTCTACTTTATAAACGGCATGCATTCTTTAAGCAACTGAAGGGAAAATTAGTTAAAAGCACCTCTTCAGTTTGTTGGTAAGCGTAATTGCCATCCGGTTGGTGTTTTGAATTCATCAAGAAAATGTTAAAAGAATAGATGACGCCAATATTGATATGGAATGGTCTAATCATGCTATGTTTTAGGATCATACTTTACCTGATATGTTTGTAGTGTGCTATTTATAGGCAACGTGTAATGTGTGCCAGTGCAGGCAGTAAGCAAGTCCAGATATATACATGCTTTTTTCTTCATTGGGAGCATTAGAATCTTTTCTGGCAGTCTTTTGAGGTTATACAAGCCAGTGCCTCTATGAAGACATCCTTGCTGATAACCTTTTACTACTTACTGCTTTCTAACACATCCGAGCAATGTCTATCAAAAGTCTCCTTATCACCATAGTTTCCCATATTTTCTTCTTCAACGCCCTCCCATTCAATTCTATCAGATCAAAGCATGTTTAGACTCCACACAAGGGAACTCATTCAGTTTTTTGGCCGGTTTGGTTTAAACGTATTTCTTTAATTTTAGACCTCCAGAGACATCTATTATAAACAAATGACAGGATGTTATACAGTTCACTTCTAAATTACACTCATATATACATTATAGGTAGAAACACAGAGAGAGAGAGAGAGAGAGAGAGAGAGGGAGGGGGGAGATAGATGAGAGATATAGGAGAGAGAGATGAGAGAGAGAGGAGAGAGAGAGAGAGGCGAGAGAGAGAGAGAGAGAGTTTGTGTGGTCCTCGGTTGAGGGATACAGTTTCTGTTCCTTTCCTATTTATTGTGAACAGTGCTGTAGGGAACACCAGCCTGCAGGTGGCGCTCCAACATACTGACTTGAAATCCAGTATTTGGACAGTTGCCTCAAATACTAGTATGAGATTTTTTTAACTTTTTAAAGAACTTGAAGGCTTTTCCATAATGGCTACCCTAATTTAGATTCATACCATTGGCTTGGTGTAGCATAGTTCCCTTTTCTCCATATTATGCCCGACACTCCTGCTCTCCTATACTTTGAAACTATCTCATCGGAAGTCAGCAGATGCCTCAATATGATTTGATTTGCATATCTCTGGTGACTACTACGTTGTATTTTTAAAAATATATCTGAAGGTTGTTTGCATGTTTTCCACTGACAAAGGTCTTGTCAATTTGATTATCTGTGGAGATGATTTTACTCTTGTATTACTTGAGTTTCTTTATTATTCTGTTCATCAAACTCCTACATGAGGAATACTTTTCAAATGTTCACGTCCATCATTTAAGTGTGTCTCTTCCTTGTAGTCTTTATGTCCCATTCAAAATCTTTTTTTTAATGGGCTTTTTTGTTGTTGTTGTTCTTTTTTTTACATATTACCAGTTTACAGGAACTCTTTGAATGTTCACTAGGGCCACAGACTTGTCATTTGTGTGCACTCTTCAACTATTAGCTCTAGCTAATAAGACCCTCTGCTTGCTTTCCTATGTCCCTAGGTCCACATGATACTAGTCCCCTGACGCCTTCCTGCAAGCCCCGGTTTAGTGCAGCTCTCCATCAATATTTTTCATAGTTGCCCGTATTTACAACTTATCCACACGACCAAAGGAAATATATATCTTTAACTCTTGACAAGTGGGAATGCCCTACCCAAGTAGCTGACTACTTGTATTTCCTTGATAATAGTGGCGATGTCAATCATGAAATCAACAAAAATGCATATTAGAGTCTCTTTGTACATAACAGTGGGTCATCTTCATTCTCGCAACAACTCACACTACAAAAAAATAAGAGCAAAAGTGTTTATGAGAATAGCAGCCTTGCCTTGTTCCTGATTTTAGAGGAATTTCCTTGAGTTCCTCACATTAATTGGATTTTTGGCGAGTGGCTTGCTGTATATAGCCTTTATTATGTTGAGGAAAGTGGGCCTTGTATCCCTGATAATCTCTCCAAAGCGTAGGCGACCAAGAAGAGCTTATACCCCTATGAGCATATTACAGGGGTAGGGAGTCCCCCTCAGTCACAGTCCATAGGGGAGGGTAGTTAAGGGGAAAATTTGGAGTGGAGGGAGGAAGTGGAGGATACAAGGGAGGGGATAACAACTTTTGATATGTATATGAATAATTAATAAAATTTTAAAAAAGAGAATAGCAGAATGTCATTACGAGTCACTTTGTTGCTGAATTCCTTTAGTGGAACAGCACTATTTAGCTTCCCCCTGGGT